>NW_020538435.1:0-24829 GCF_003426905.1 Ctenocephalides felis
TTATTGAATTTCTAGACTTTGTTAAAAAAATTATTTGATATTCGTTTTTTTATTTATCCATCATGTCAAATGGTAAGAGAAGAAAGTTATGTGATGAAAATAGAACATTTAATGTAGAGTGGGAGTTAGATTTTTTTTTAGTCCTGAGAAAGATAAAATGGTGTGTTTGTTGTGCAATACAGTGTTAAATACTTTAAAAAAAGCGAATGCAAATAAACATTATTTGACTCATAAAGAGCATAAATATTTCGCTTTAGAAGGTGAATCGCGAAAAACTGCACTTCGAAAGTTGAAAAATGAGAAGCATCATCAGCAGGCATCTTTTAGTGCCTTTGTCAATCAAAATTCCGCTGCAGTTGCTGTTTCCTATAAAATAGCACATATACTTGGAAAACGGGGCAAACCATTTAGTGACATTGAAATGATTAAAGAATGTATTGTTGAAGCAGTGAGTATGTTAGATCAAGAAAGAAATGTCGACCAAATATAAACAATTACCTCTTTCGAGAAAAACTATAACAGATCGACAGCACGAATTAGCGCAAAATATAACAGAGCAGCTTCATACAATTATACGAAATGAAGGTGTTTATTTTTCAATTGCGTTAGATGAAAGCACTGATAAAACAGATTCAGCACAAGTATTATATTTTATTCGTGCCGTAACTAAAGATTTTCAAGAAGAACTACTTGCGTTGGGTACACTAACTGGAAAAACTCGCGGAGTCGATATTTTTGAAAACTTTAAAGAAGTATGTGACAAATTACAATTGAATGTCAGTAATTTAGTCAGTGTCTGCACCGATGGAGCACCTTCCATGAGAGGCAAAAAAAGAAGGATTCATTGCATTGCTGAAAAAAAAGAAAACTTAAACTTAAAAAATTGATATCATTCCACTGCATTTTGCACCAGCAAAATCTTTGCGCGAAATCAACCTTTTGCAAGACACTCTGGATAAAACCATTGCAATTGTCAATTATATTCGCGTAAACGCAATGCGTCATCGTGAATTTCGGCAAATGCTCTGTTAGATGAGGAAACGTATAGTGTGGACCTACCGTACTACTGCAAGGTTCGCTGGCTATCATCAGGTCAGGTTTGATAAAAGTTTTGTCTTTACGACGACAAATATTAAACTTTTTCAAGAACAAGGAAAGCTATGTGATCTATCAGATGAAGTATTTCTGAGAAACCTTGCATTTTGGCTGATATGATGACAAAGCAAAAATAATTTAAATATTTGCCTGCAAGGTGTGAAAAAGATATATTTATGAAATGTGGCAAAAAGATCCAAGCGTTTAGAAAAAAATATTATTTTTTAAAGCATTGCTTTGTCGATCGGAAATATCAGAACAATTTTTCCCGGAGCTAACTAAAGTGTTAAATGAGCAAAACTGTGAAATAAGAATTCGATGAATACGTAGGTGTCTTGGATTGTTTAATAGAAGAGTATACTCAGAGATTTTCTGATTTTGACGAGCACACTCCTGCTATGAAACTTGCATTTGAACCACATTTAATAGAGATATCCGATGCGCCTCCAGAAATGCAAATGGAGTTAATTGATTTAGGGGAAGATAGTATCATCAAATCTCTTTTTAACTCCAAAAAGGATCCCATAGAAATTTGGAAAAATGCTGTTGAATATCCACGCCTTCGAGAACACGCTCGCCGGTTACTTTCCTGCTTCGGAAGTACCTATTGTTGTGAGGCAACATTTTCCCTCTTGTCAAAAATAAAAACGAATTTGCGAACGCAAATCACAGATACACATTTAGAGGATCAACTAAAGCTGTGTGTTTCAAAGATTGATCCAAATATAAAATTACTATCAAGCAAAAAACAAAGCCAAATAAGTCACTAACTTAGTGTTTAAAAAAAAAAATATTGTTTTTTTGTAATATTGTTATATCATTTTATATTATTATTATTACATATTATATTATATTTAAAATTTTGAAGTATTTTATTTACTTTTTCTATATAATGCAATATATTGTTAAAACTATAAAAAAAACTATAATAGTTTCACAAAAGTCACTTTTTAGGTCAATAAGCTTATGCGGCCTCTTTTATTGCTGCCTAATTTAAGTGTGGCCTCCAATGACGAAAAGGTTCCCCACCTCTGGTCTATACCATACATAATATTTTAATGTATTTCGATTGAAGATTAGTGTTATAATATTCTTCAAATAAAACTTGTGTAACATCCCAATATAATGTTTATTAAATTCAAGATATATTTGTTACCGACCTTGGGAATCAAAAATATTGCAACTGTTGCAACTGTTCATTGTAAACACTTTGTTGATCTTTTATGGCAATTTCAATGATAATGTTTTCATGATGGAACATGGCTAAATGTAATGTTATAAAACACTCGTACAAAAACTATTCAAAGGTTTTGTTGAATGCAACTTTACTATTAATTCATTAGATAGCGAAATAACTATTACATGCAGAATTAATAAAGAACAATGTCTAGTAAATGAGTTTTAATCCTAGGAATTTGAATTTCTCTCAATTTTGATATCAATATATATATTTTATGTTTTTAGGATTTTTTGTTTGTGAAGTATTTGTACTTTTTAACAAATTATTTGTTTTTTTCTTAACCCTTTAAATTTTTGTATTATTTGTCATTCCTTCTAAATTTGTAATTTCATTGCGTGCTCCTGTGCTTGTAGTTTCTTCTTAGTTTTTAAGATTTTAATATATTAATATTAGTCATTAAGTAATTAATATTAGTCAGTTATTTGTGCTTAGTTTAGTTAAATACTTCTGTGATTTTCTTCACTTAGATATTTAGTTTTTGAAATATTATTTAAGCATAATTGTGATAATTTTGTATTTTATAATTATGTATAATAATTATTATATTTTCAAACATTCCATAACTGTAATTATAATTGTTAATATAAACATAATTTTAATTGTTCTTTAAACATATGTAATATCTTTGAAAATATATATTTTGTATTTCGTATGATTTGTTCTTATTTCCAATATTAAAAATTATTCAGGTTTTTGGGGCTGTATACGATACGTACAAATTAAGAAGTAAAACCAGGGGTAATTTAAATATTATACATGTGCTGCCATCTATTTTTAAAAATTTGTATTTCAATCGAGGTAACGTCAAACCGCCAGACATAGCGATCTATTATACTTGTTTATCTATGGCCGTGAAGTTCGAAAGGACAAATATCATTGCTCAGGTAACCCAGTACGCGAGGCTTCGGAAGAACAAACATGATTGCTCTGGCAACCCAGGACGCCGGGTTTGGAAAGGAGAAACCGGCAAAACTCTCTCTACTTTGAACCACCGTAACTTACACTTCGTATACAAAAGTTATTTTCTAAATTCAATTCTATATTTTTCTGTGAATAAACTTCGTTATAAATATAACCAAGTGTTACTCATATTCTGAATCATATGTATATTTATAAATTTCCACACTAATGGCACAACACTACGGTCGGCAGTCAACCTGTTATCAACATCTGGTTTTTGTGACACACTAAAATCCCGAGAATAGCAAAATGGCGTCGGCGTCGGTAGAGTGATTTGATAATTTGCGCGGTTTACTTGTTGTGTTTCGTTTTGGTTTAAATTGTGCTATTTCAATTTGTATAAAAATGCCTAGAACAAAAATGTTTGCGTTGGTGTTGTGGTTGGAATCAAATCCCCGTTGTACGGATATATTTTCTTTGAGGGGTATTTGCTCTACAGATAGATATGTGAATGCAATTATAAAATTAAAGTAGCAAAAGGCAATAAAGTTAAGGCAGGCAGTAGCAAAGCGAAGGTTTTGGCTATTAGCGGTCTGTATATCTCAATGATTATTTCATAAAATGTATTAAATATATTTTTAACAGAAAATATTGAATTTTAGATGATAAGCACTTCTTGAATAATATGATTGTTAGTGTGGACGGCGACTTAGTATTTTTTTGATTTTGGGGGTTGCTCTCGGTTTATTTTATTTTCAAGGTATAAAGTGTAAGAAAGCAAATAGAGTTAGTTAGTTTATAAGAAGCATGCCATCTACCAGCAACATGAACAATCGTATTGTAACTCGTCAAGCTGCACGCAATAGCGACGAAGATTCGAACAGCGACGGGAACCAACCGCGAGCCGATGTAGGAACGAGCGACACGGGAATCGAAATTTCCGCGGGCGCGAATAATGCTTTGAGTCACGTCGGGGTTGCTAGATACCCGGTCTTTCATTGCGGAAAGTTTGAGGGTAAGGGAGCAGTCTCAGAATTTTTAATAGAATACGAACACGCGGCGAAAATAAATAAATGGTCAGATAGGGATAGAGTTGACTTTTTATTACAACACCTTGAGGGCGCGCCGCGCACGTGGTATGTGAAGCAATTGAGAAAAAATGCATTACGCGATTGGGAGTCATGTAAATTAGATCTCGAACTAGCATTTCCGGGGTATGGAAAAGGACGCAATTGTTATTAGAATCACGGGTTAGGCAGGACGGGGAAGATTTGCAAAGCTATATCCTGGAAATGACTGATTTGTGCGATAGAGTAGATCATAACATGAGCGAAATGAGCATAATAAGGTATATAACTAGAGGGTTATTACGTCCGCGATCGTTAAGGTGCGTCCACTCCTAACGAACGAACATAAATGAACGTACCAGAACGAACGGCAACAGCATAGTGTGGACGCCACAACGATCACGAACGAACATAAACAAACATGGCGAGCAATGTTCCGCAATTTGTCGGTACATCAAAGGGAATTGTTCGTTCATGTTTGAACTCGTATGTGCAGTGTGGACGCTACCACGAATGTAGACAAACATTTTTCTTTTTTGATGTTAAAATGTGCAGTCCTGCATTAGTTTATGTTGTGTTTATTATAAGATATTGCTGTTATTGACAAATTTTGTAAATTTGATGACTTTAAATAATTTTGCTTTTTTCCGCCACTTTAAATAATGAATCTGACGTTTCACGGTACATCCTCGAACAAAAAGATTCAAGCCCTCTCTGCTTTGAGGAGTTTGGAATTATTCGCGCTCTTTCGTGTTCCTATTCGTTCTTCCTTGTATTTTCTTGTTCGACATGTTCGTTCGTTAGGTGTGGCGCACCTTTAATTATACAAGCCGCGCAGTTTTCACACGAGTCGTTACAGCTATTCACATCATCGCTATTGCGGGCCGATACATATAAGTGCGTGTATGATTTAGTTAAGGGCGAGCAAGAATTAGGCGCTTTGCGCCATACCATAGAACCTTTACCGGATACGATTACATCGTTACAAGTCAACCAAAGCTCGCACAGATTCGTAGACCCTACGCATTTCAGAACAAGTCGCGATAGACCGAACGGGGGACAATTTCGAAACGGTTGGACGATGACGGGTCGAATTGTCTGCCATAATTGTAATGAAATGGACACTATCAAAGATTCTGTCCTGAATTATTTAATTACACGCAGGGTGCCAGAACCGACTCTCAGAATTTTCGGGCACGCCTGTCGCAAATACGCCGCTATTAGCGGAAGTAGAAATACCGCGGGAGGTATAAGAAATGCAAAAAGCCTAATAAGCGGAATCGAATAATGCACAAGTCGCTAGGATTTATGAAAGAGATAGGTTGCAAAAGTGAAAGTAAAGCGGTAAGAAAAAATAAAAATGGCGAATTACCGTACAACACATAGGTCAAATAGTTAGATTAATTAATAATTGTTATTATTATTTTTTTTAATTCAATGCTCGATTCGGTTTGCAAATGTCTTATAATGACTGTATGATACTTTTTGGCAGAATTGTTATTTATTACACAGGTTGTTTGTTCTTTTTACGAGATTTATTATATAAAAGAGATAAATTGTTTATAGACTGTTTGTTCTTTTTTTTGCCTTTTTACAATTAATGCACGCCCAGATAGAATAGAGTTAAGAATAGTAATAAGATAGAATAGAGTTAAGAATAGTTTTAGATCAAAGAGTTAAGAATAGTTTAGATCAAAAAAAAAGTTAGTAAGTGCATAGGTAGCAAATTGTATGAGCGAGATGGATTACAAAATAAAGTAAAAAAGGGCAAGTTACAGAATAGCTCATAGATTAAGTACTTTTGAATAATTTGATAATTTGTTAAAATTTAAAATATTTGGTTGAGTCGGTTTACAGATATTAAATAAAAATGCGTATGATTTTATTTTGTCGTTGTTTCTTTATTATCCTTTCTATTTGTTACACCTGCTTTTCTTCTCGCAAGTAAATTCATCATTGAAAAAGTAACATTTATCAATTTGTTCTTGCAATGCATGCGCGATCAGACAAGTTATCATAAGAATACATTTTTGTTAGAGATAGATAAATGCGGTTTGATCATTAGAAAATTTATCCGCTAATATTTATCCGTTTAATAATCCGTTTAATAATTTAGATAATACTGCCATAAAAGGAGTTTGCTTAGAAAAATGTATATGAGTTATACTCGGGGTGTTTAGAAAAAGTAAATTGAGGATAGAATTGGGTTTCGCGATTCTTGGGAAAATTTGGGTTTTGGGGTTACGGTTTTGGGGAAAGATCGCCCGGGCTGGTGTTTTGTTGTTGTGATATGGTTATTGATTTGGATTTGATTTTCATCTCACAGCATGGGGATATGGATTTGGGCTGTGGGAGCACCCCCAGCGAGGGTTCTGGTGCTCAGAGTGAGACCTTTGAAGCGTGATACAACACATACAAGCTGATTGCTATCACGCTATCCATTTGGAAGCATTGGTTGTTTGTGTTATGATATATGTATTTTAGTGAAATTTTGTGGATTTCACGCTAGAGCCGGCACTTTTTACCACATTGTACTGCCGCTAATGTGAAGTTTTTGAGAAGATACCGCTCAAAAACTCCCGATACCCGCTCAAAAACTTCCGCCATCAGTAAGCGTCGCGCGACGTTGTGTATTGTTTGGTTTTTATTGCTGATGGTAATTTCCTTCTGAAATTATAAGCGGGCGCGATGCTGCTTCAGGTCTTTTATTGGATAGGCAAGGTGCTATGGGCATCTAGCACCGTTTGGAGCCTAGGAACATCAGGGAAACAAGCATTCCGACGACTCTCTTCTTGTTTTTATATTGAGAAGCGCACTTGCTGTACACGGTTTAATAATGATAGGAATAGTTAGACTAAGATAAAAGTAAAATTATTATTGTTTATGTTTGCGTTGTACGTTAAATAGAGATGCGACCGCCGAATTCAAAACAGTCCGCAGTTCTCGAATTTTAAAATAATATGTAAGGTATTTTAATTACTTATGTTCAATTTGACTTTTATTGTTCTTATTATCGCTCTTAGTCTTACTCTTGCAATACTTTTATTTTTTGTGTGTTTTCTGTTTTTACATTGTTAAGTAAACATTGTTGATTATAAGTGAGTAACTAGGTTTAGGTTGATTAAGAAACAAATGCGTTTATGTTTTACACAAGTCAAATATTTATGTTGAATGTATATTTGTTGTAGTTATGTCATTGTTAGAATAGATTAAAAAGCCGTTAATATAAGAATATTAGGATATAGTGTTATTTTTTTTTTGTTTTATATAAATAATAGTGGTAAGTTTAGATATTTTTGTAGCCAGTTTCCGAGTGTTTTATGTTATTTGTTTTTTTATATTATGTTGTTTAGTTCTGTTATTGTATTAGAATGTAATTTAGGTAGGTAATAATAAAAGCAATAAGTTTAGATCAAAGTTTTAAAAGACAGTGGACAAGTAAAGTGGACTAAGTGATGTTTTTTTTTTTCTTTTTTTTTGTTGGTTATAACACTTTTGGACAAAAACGTTAAAACTGTTAATGTGATCTTACTTTCTGTGGAAAACGGTTGTGAAGTAAGAAATTTCGACAGTGCAAGAAAAAATGGAACGCGTGTACGACTACATTATTGGAACATCGCGACCCAAATTGTGGATCAGGGCGCTGGGGGGTCGACGCCTATGCAGATGATATGCCGGATTGAGGAAAAGTCTGAGCCTACGGGAGGAGAGCAGGCCTCAGATCGGACAAGTGGAAATGCGCCAGCGGAGTTTTATCCGGAGAGCAGACTGGTATTGAGATGCGCCACCTAGGTTCCGGAGCAGAGAAAGCTGGTGCAGCACCAGGGATGGAGTTTTGAAAGATCGAGGGCGATCTTCAGAGGAGGTGGGGTAGTGTTACGAATGTGTGGGTGAGGACCCACACACGGATGTAAAATAACACATTACTACCCCTCCCACTATATGCGTATGAGAACCATCTCTGAGGGTGTCCGAAGGTCCGCGGCATTACGAGTCTAGGAACAGTCTTGATGTAGTCGTGGTCGAGGGTGTGAGTTGCCTGCATGGCTTCTGAGCCGGCAAACGTGCGGTCCGGCGCACGAAGGTGCTAATAAAATGTTTTAATGTAGTCTAGAAGACGTCATGGGGAGACAGCGTTTCGGGAGCTGTCCCCAACCGAAAGTAGACTTATTGTTAGTGTAATTAGAAAATGTGATTGTTAAGTGATTGATGTGAATCGGGCCCGATGTATGGACATGTGATGGACACTGGTTGCGCCGTGGTTAAAGCTAAGTCTAGAATAAGTTGCATGTTTAGAATAAGAAATGTTTTAGATTAAGGGGTTATTATATTTAAATATAGGTTAGTTAATTAAGGAACGAACAAACGCCTTTTCATTAGTAGATTTAAAGTAATAAATAAAACGGAATTTATAATAAATAAAAAGAGCATTCATGACAATATACAATCAAGTGCAATTATAGAATCGAATTATAATTTCAAGGTAGTTTTAAACTTCTCTATATAAACCATGTAATATTTATGCAGAGTGCACTGTAAGTCTTTTTACTTTTTTGCTTATTTAAAGGTACACAAACTCCATTCAAACCCATTCAAAAGCAAATTGACTTTTAGTTCACACTGTAAATAAAGATAATGTAATTAAGAATATAATTTATGCTCCAATCAACAATCTTTTTTCTACCTATTTTATATAGATTCCAGCATGCTTCTACACTCCTGGAGAAAACATGGCAAATTAATGAATAAAATGCTTGCTTTTGTAAGTTATTTTCAATGCTAGGACTAAATATGTTTAATTCTATAGGAAGAAATATCTCCAGGATATGGATTCTTTCTTCCAAAAAATAAAATTATATATATTGAGCAAATGTCCAAAGCGAACGGAACTGAAAGTGGCTGGATGAACGTAGTAAGAAAGGTGCTGTTTCTCGTTTATGGAGAGCAGTTAAAAAATCTTCTCAGCCACTGAAATGAGGAGTAAGCGGCCTCCAATCGATCAAAAATTATTTGGAGGGTTAATTGGTAAATTTTTAAATATGCTTATATTGATATAATTGATATTAATATTAAGTAATTACTGAGAATTTGAAAAACATTAACAGCTACATAACTGAAATATAATTTATGCACATGAATCGAAAATGTTTTTTAATGAAATGAACTGATATTTGTAAATGTTTATAAAGATAATAATAATATGTGAATAGTATTAATGTAAGTATTATTTTTACCAGATTGGTGCCGTCGATTAAAATTCAAGCTAGTAAAAAAGTCATATGTACATTATGTTAATAAATGTTGTGCCAATAAGCGGGCTAATAAAAAATAAATATAAAAAGTGTTTAAATTACTTATTTATATATGTACCTACTTCGAAGACCTTATAAATACATACATAATTGCAATCCATATGTATTATAAGATCTATGACCTACCTACATTTTTATAAAATTCAGGAAAATTTAAAAATCGTAATAACCTAACCTCAAACTACACCTTGACATTTTTGACAATTATGCTCTTTTAAGTAGCTATAGTTCCTTGAAAATGTAGACTCTTTTAGGTGAATTACGTTCTTAAAACTGCACTAAGTGGAGTCTAATGTACCTAAAAAATCTTAAATTTATATGGCAAAAAGTGGTTAATTCTCACGTTTCGGAACTGTTTCGGGTACTTAAAAGATTTTAAATTTCGACACGGGTTGTTTTAGAAAAATGAGACATAAAAACTATTTAAGTAAAATTTCAGGGAGGGGGCGGCATTTTTGTCACTGCCCCGGGGCGCCAAATTTCTAAATCCGGCCCTGCATATAATACAACCTGCATTAAGTGAGAACTATACACGTTGTGTTATACTTACGCCTGCGCATGCGTGGATTATTTAATAAGAACCAACGTTGTAAGCATATCCAAGATGCAAGCATGTGCAAGAATGTTTCCAACAAACACCGAATTGGATAATCGTATTTTGGAAATGAAAATGCTTGTAAAATCATATCAATTCAGAAGTCTAAACAACACTAATGAAGCAGACAGAAGAATGATTGAAAAAGCTGTGACTTATATGACCATCCTCTTCCTAACCTTCGTGGCATATAATTGAACTCAAAAATCAAATATTAAATATAATTGTTGTTTTATTGAAATAAATCTTTGTAAAAGTTTATAGTTTCTTTAAAAATACCGCCTTCGCTAAAGCAAAATCTTAACATATTGGTGGCTGCGGTGGAACGAATTAAAATACAGGCCTGAAGGTGAGGTAAAACTTGCGATTTTACAACAAGAATTAAATAAAAATCAACAGCGTCGCAGATAGCGGAGAATATAACGTAAAACGGACTCCAAAATTGGACACAAGGCCGCACAGTATGTAGAGCATTCTTAGCTATTTGGACAAAGGATCCGCCATTGAAGCGTCGCAAACACAGTGAAGCGTCTTTTCTGACCGCCATTACAGCACAAAAGGAAGATAGTAACATTCATTTCATTATAATTGATTATGGTTTTTGCCAAATTCTAGAAATTTCATTCTCTATTATATATTATATACTTACTTTCTAATTCTATTTAGCAAATTTTTCTAATTTAATTACCAAAATCTTGCTTTGATATACAAATTCTATATTATCTCTACATTCTAATTATAATATCAATATATCATAAGCAATTTTATTAAAATATTTTGCTATAGTACTATAATATTTTGCTATATTATAGTACTATTATACTAAATTTTATTTTTATGCTATATTGTAAGCAAATTTATTAAATCTATTTCTTGAAAATACTCTAGCATACTATATCTATTGCCACGTTGTATTTTTTATATATTGTAAGCAAAATTATTAATAATATTTGTATAGTCTAGTTTGTTCAAAGTACTGCACCAACCACAGACTGCAACAAAAAAAAGTGATCAGACGTTCGCGTGATTCTATTTGACAACTCTACAAGTTTTTCTCATTTATTAAATTCAGTCTTTAATGATATGCTAATCATCAAATCCAAACCTTCTATTACGCCTGAGTTCCTTTCCTTCTTTCGTTACCGCTTATTGAAAAAGATAGAAACATGTCTTTACTACAAAGAGCTATGGATTGCTTTGACGGTTCAAGCAAACTACAGCTTGATCAATTTTTTCGTTCTTGTACGTATGCATTTAAGTCTGTTAAATCAAGCGATCATGATGCATTATTAGATTACATTTTATATATAAAAATTAAAGGAAAAGCCATGCAGGCAATTCAGTATAGAAAATTTGAAAACTTTGATGAGCTTAAAGCTGCCTTAGAAGAACTTTATTTAGATAATAGATCTGTTTCTTCCCTTCAAATTGAATTCAAACAATGCAGGCAGGGTTTCAATGAAAGTGCTAGGGACTTTGGTTTAAGGTTGCAAGATATTTTAAGCGAGTTGATCGATGCAACTATAAAACAAATTCAAACACCAGATTCCAATGTTTATAGTTCCAAATTACTTGAATACCAAGCGTTACATATTTTTCAAGGGGGCCTACATCATGATTTAAAATTTTTAATAAAAGCTAAACAACTCAAGACTTTAGAATTAGCTATATCGGCAGCCGTTGAACGAGCGGGCAGAGCTAAAAAAGACACTGTTACTGAAAAAGACATTAATACGGACACAATAGAATTCTCAGTTACAGAAGAAATGCTATCACGCGGTTTAAATTTGCGCGACGGCTATAAACGTTCCGCCGGATAGTTTTTCAAAATGCGATTATAAACTCGGCGGATCTCGCGATGCGCATAAGTCTCAGGAATTCGTAGAAAAATTGTTATCTACAAGAATTACGAACAAATCCCTGACGAAAGAGCCATCCGCGAGTTGCCTTTGCTATTGACAGGTGAGGCAACAGTGTGGTGGAAAGGTGAGGAATCGGAAATCCACACTTGGACGGACGTTATCACCAACCTGCAGGAATCATACGCACCCACACGCCCGGACTACTTAATTTTCTCGGAATTATTCGAGCGTCAGAAGGAGAAAGAGAACGTAGACAAATTCATAGCGCATAAGCGAGCTTTGTTCGCGGAATTGTCAACGAAGACCGTGGAAAGGACGCAAATTGACATGATCTACGGCCTCTTAACTTTAAAATTAAGAAAATGTGTTGATCGAAGTAGCGTCAACACATTTAACGAACTACTGACAAGGTGTCGAACGGTGCAGCAGAACATACAGAAAGCCACATCGTTGCAAGAAACTATAAAGTGTTCGCACTGCAGAAAATTCGGACACGAAAAAGAAGACTGCAGAAAACTTGTGCAACAAACCTTGCCCCAGAGAAAACCGCTAATTGAAAATCAGCTAATTTGCTATGGCTGCGGAGAAAAGGATTTTGTGCGAAGTAAGTGTTCAAGATGTAATTCGAAACCAAAAATTGAGGATTCGCCGTTAGCTTTTTTCGCATTGGGTGCAAAAACAGATGTTGCAATAACCAAATCAAGATGCACAAACTGTAGAAACCACAAAAGAAAACGGCCGGAAGGCAATGAAACCGACATTTTGTGGATGCATCATCATGCGGACATAGAATTACCTAGCGCAGGTATCTGTACACTGGAGCAGGATATACAGATACCGGAGCACGCAGAAGTTTGGCAGGCGCGAGCTTGTACGCGGTTTTGAAGGAGACAGGCCATCACTTCGAACCTGTAATTATGCAGGAAACGCTTGCAGCGTTGCAAAACGCGAACAAGTGTTAATGACATGCACGATTGTACGTGTGGAAGGTCGCGCCGTGCCGGTAGAGTTCGTAATATTACCAAACGCAAAAAACCGTCGAATAATACTTGATATGGCAAACGGTCAATGGTATTTCAATAATGATATGAGCAGAAGTTTTAAGTTTTTAAAGGAAGATCAGGTAACCGCACAAATGAATATGGTCTCGGTCGAACCAACGCCGGAAGAAATAGACGATCGGAATAAATATGATCCGACGTTTATAGAAGAGCTGGTTAGAGATTCGCTGCCGTTAAATTATGAATTGGAATACTTTATGTATGCTCACCTAGCAGCGATCGACATGACTATCGAATTGCGAGAGAACGAAGCGACCGCGCTGACCGAAATACAACGGGGTGCCTGGAATCAGCTGCTTGACGAGTCCGATGACCTCTTCGCCGAAAATGGAACGGCTTGTGCGTACGTATAGCATCGCATATTTGTGACGGAGGACACGCCCATTGCGTTACCATCGTATAGGATGACTGCAAGGCGAAAAGGAGGAGCTGAAGACAGGCATAGACAAGCTGATAAAACTTTGGCACATAATCTGCAAACCGACGCAAGCTCTTATGCTCTAGAGTCTAGGGGGATAATTACTCCAGGGCGAGAAAGAGGACGAGCAGCCCGTGGAATATGCTAGCCGACTACCAGTCGAATCCGCTACGGCGTAGAGATCGTCCAAGGAAACACTAGCTTGCAGGAGATGCCCGCTGTTGATTCTGGACCGTTAGCTGGCATTTAAACGATCCAGAGGGGGAGGATGTAGCGTGCATATTATTTAAATAATATTATATGATTAGTTTAGTTAACAAATGTATTGAAGCTATGCTGAGGCTTGGGCACTGAGTGTATCTGTTGACAGAAATTAAACACAAACACGCTCGAGTCTTTAGCGCATAGCCTAGTTGTAGGAATCCTAGAGCCAAAGATTATTTTAAAGATTCCCATTAGTGCGAGGGAGATTGAATAATTTTTCCTACGGGGAAAGAGAAAAGTAATAGAAATGCTGTGACGAACAAATTCGATTGAATCCCTCACCAAAAATCAGGGTGGAAATTTTTGTATAAAAGGCACAGCATTCCTGTTAAAAAGGCGGTCAGTTCTTCATTTATAACGCATTTAATTAAAAGATACAGAAATTTTGACCTGGGTTCGCCGGCATTTCTGACACTAAATTTAATGTAGAAATAATTAATATTAAAGTAGTTAGCTTTCCGTTTAGTAGTGAAATATAGAGATTTTGACCTGGGTTCGCCGGCATCTCTGAAATTCGAACTAAACGTGAAAACTATTACTGAAAAAATTGTAAAGTCTAGGCAGGGCTCCGAACAACGTTCGCTGACCAAATACAGGAATTTTGACCTAGGTTCGCCGGCATTCCTGATATTGGATTTGAACGTTACCGGTGGATTAATTAATAAAACAACTTAGTCCTGCTAAGCTGTTTTAGATAACTTAATCAACCGTACGAGTTGTTCTTCGTAACAAGATAGGGAGTTGTATTTTATTGTCTAATTAGTGTAATAAGTGACTTTTGTTAGTCTCTGTGCGAATCCAAAAATATAGAGATAATACATGTTTTATAACTTATAGCGGTTTTCTTTATTGCATAACTGGTGCGAAAGTGAGAATTTAATAAATTATAAAATTTAGTGTTATAACTTAGCAAATTTAAAAGGAAGCATTTTTATTTTACCACAATCTTACGGGAAAATAAGCCAATTCAGATGACAAAATACAATAAAAAGCAATGGATAAGAATAATAAAACTTTACAGCGCCAGTCTAATCTCGCATAATGTTCTTTACTAAAAACTAGTGTAAAAGTAATAAACAATGTGTTACGGGAAAATAAGCCAATTCAAATGACAAGATACAATAAAAAAGCAATGGATAACAATGATAAAACTATACAGCGCCATTCTGAAAGAGGTTGGAGCGACAACGAGAGGTAAATTTAAAAAAGATGTGTTTTACGCTATTTTAGTGTTTTCTGCATTGAAACGTGATGTACTACAGTGATTACCAACGTGGGACACAGGCCGCACCAAAGGGCAGTTTGAAAATTATTTCATTTCAAACTTTTAATAAGAAAAACTTATTAGGTTGTACAAAAAAAATATTTAAATATAATTTTATTTGACTTTACTGCCAAACATTTCAAATCAACTGGATAAATAGCATTATAGAGATAAGAGAGTCTATTTCTTCATTTTGAACGAAGGATTCGTAAGTTCACATTGAGCACAGTAAAGCCATCTATTTTGGTTTATATAAATTAAGTTAAAAACAGTAGATAGGGTCTAGATTATAGTGAATATATATTAAATTTGTAAGTAAACCATTTAATTTATATTTGTATTACTTGAAGCATTTAAAAATATAGACCATTTTGTCAAGTGAAAATTTTCTTATAATTTAAATAATTTTAATACATATTTCTAACTTATTATTTTTAGCCCATAATAAAATGAGCGGAACAAGCGAAAAAAAAATTCGTCAAAATTTGATAGAAACTTAAAATCTGGCTACAAATCCGCTGTTCACAATGAGCAGATACTCTTTTGTCTTTTATATCAGCAGTCCTTGAGCAACAAATCAATGAAATTTGAAGGTAAAACATCAAAATCATGTAAATTCAAATTTGAGTTACTGTAAAACTTTAAAGGAACAATTTGACAAAAAACAAGATTGCCATCTCACGACATTTTTCTGCATAAATGTTGATCTGTAAAATATTAGAAGGCACCACTAAATGCCAAGCTATACTACTTAGAGTTGAATAATATACCAATGAAAATATAATATTTTGTGCGGCAGATGATACCTTTTATATAATGGGCAAGAAAAATTACTGCTTAAAGTTGATAAAACATATGAATCCAGAAATGGTTATTGTCCATCGTGTAATTCACAAGAAACAATTAGTAGCTAAATATATACCCCCTGTTCTAAACGAGGTATGAACATGAAGTTATAAAATGCATTAATACTATTAACCCCTTAGGAACGAGTGCCGCATATATGCGCCGTGCGCAAATCATTAAACTGGCCAAAGAGCTCATATATGCGTTTGGCGCAGACAGTAACTATGGCCGGAAAACGCATATATGTGTCGAAACTAAATGTGTGTCGATGGCCGAGGAACTCAAATATGCGTTTACTCTCTTTCTCACAAATCTCCACTTTCACCTTCGGCTTTGTACTCAGCAACTAGGTTTTAGCGTCAGCGCAAATTCAGGCAACATTTTATTCACTAGCATTATTTAAAATATTTTATAACCTTCAAAATGAAAACGTGTAAACTAAAACATGAAAGTAGCAGAAACAAACTTGATCAAATTTTTGAATTTAAATTGCCAGGACTAAATGCGTTTTTCTTCTAAATATAAATATATAGTATCACTTATCCATCGTCAGATTATTTTTCGAACAAATGTTAAGAAAGGAGACAAATCGTACATCAAAAATGTCAAAAAAAAAATGGAAAAAAGCTTTCCATTGAATCCCTGTCGCTTTTTAATATAATTTGTTTGTAAACTTGTGAAAAAGACCACAAAGATAACATGCAACATGCTGAAACACCTACAGCAACTACATTGACCAATTTTTTTGCAATCTGACAAAGCGATCAATTTGCACAAACTTTGCTTTACTTGGAGATTTTCAAAGGAGGAACTTCAAAAGGAGATTTGAAAATTTTCAAAGACGGAAAAAAGGCGATGCGGTTCCTGGGTATCCAGATGTGCGTTCTACTGAAGCTCTTGGTCGAATGTATACATTAATGAATGTTTCTATTTGCGGTTGTCGCTGATAAATGTGCGTGGGCCAACGTCATTTGAGTCACTACGAACTGTTAATGGTGTAATATTCCCAACATATCGTGCTGCATGTTAATAATTTCTAATATTTAATAAAATATTAGAAAACGATAGTCATTGGGATACGACAATCGCTGAAGCCATTATCTCTGCATCTCCAAGTCAGATACGCACATTATTCGCTATCCTAATTTCGACATGCTTTCCATCAAATCCATGGAACCTATGGCACAAATACAAGGATAATATGTCAGAAAATAGTTTACATCAAATTCGTCTCAGTTCCAGAAATTACGATATTAAGATAAATGAAAGGAGGTACATAATCGTGCTTTACTCTTGACCGAAGATATGTGTTACTTCATGTGCGGTGATTTATTTATCAGGTTAGGAATGCCAGCACCATATCGTGAAATGAATGGCGCATTTAATCAAGAATTGGAACAGAAACGTGAATATGATCACCAGGATTTAGATTTAGTAGTTCAAACGAATGTACCCCTGTTAAATTGCCAACAAAAGGAAGTTTATGATACTTTAATAAAGGCAATCGATGGTGAAAGTTGTGCTTTATATGTCCTAGATGCCCCTGGTGGAACTGGCACAACATTCCTCGTGTCATTAGTTTTAGCAACTGTTCGGGCGAGAACTTCAACTAACATAGCGGTTGTAGTTGCTTTTTCTTGAATAGCAGCCACATTGTTAGAAGGATGCCGTACGGTTCACTCAGAATTCTTTTTACCGTTAAATATTCAAACTATTGGAGAAACCACGTGTAATATTGCAATACACTCAGCATTGGCCAAAGTTTTATCAGTATCGAAAATCATCATTTGGGACAAATGCACAATGGCGCAAAAACGTGCATTAGAAGCACTTAACCGAACATTAAAAGATTTACGCAGTGACTCGCAATCTTTTGGAGAAGCAATGATTTTACTGCCTGGCGATTTCCGCCAAATACTGCCAGTAATTCCAAGATCTACGGCTGCCGACGAAATGAACGCTTGCCTCAAATCGTCAAATCTATGGCGCTATGTGAAGAAACTGCAGCTGACAACAAACATGAAAGTTACATAGCTTAATAATACATCTGCTGTAGATTTTTCGGAGCAATTGCTGACTATCGGTAATGGTCAAGTACCTGTCGATGAATCGAGCGGATTAATATCATTTCCAAACAATTTCTGTAATTTTGTCTCATCAAAAGTCGAAATTAACAATGTATTTCCAGAAATTATTTCTAACTACAAAAATAACGTATGGTTGAGTGAGCGAGCAATTTTATCAGCTAAGAATAAAAGTGTAGATTACCCCTAAACTACATAATTCAAAATAAGATCATTGGAACAATGCATACATTCAAATCTACTGCCTCACAAATGCAGTTAAAGCCACCAGCTATCCAATTGAATTTTTAAACTCTTTGGACGTGTCTGGCTTAACACCGCACAATTTACGCCTAAAGGTTGGCTCCATAGTAATCATGCTTCGAAACATAAACCAACCAAAATTGTGCAACGGTACGCGTTTAGTGGTTAGAAAATTGATTATCAATGTAATTTACGCTACGATAATGATAGAAAAATCCAAAGGTAAGAAGTTCTCATTCCGAGGATACCGATGATCCCAACCGATATTTCGTTTGAATTTAAAAGACTTCAATTTCAGATGCGTCTTGTCTTTGCCATGACCATCAACAAATCACAAGGCTAATTCTTAAAAGTTTGTGGTTTAAATCTAGAACATTCATGTTTTTTCCATGGTCAATTTTACGTGGCATGTTCACGGGTCGGAAGACCATCTGCGTTGTTTGTTTTTGCGACTGATAATAAACAAAAAATATCGTGTATCACAAGGTACTTAAATGAAGAGCAACCTATGTACTAAAATACAGAAATAGTTATGAATGATTAATATTGGTATTTTATTTTTATTTTTTCCTATTAAAAAAACTGCTTATTTATTGCCATTAAGGCAGAACAAATTTCTCCGGGTCAGCTAATTCAAAATAAAAGTGGAGCACGCCCACGTAGAAGACGTTCATTTTTCCAAAAATTATGAAAAAAAAATCGATTAGAGTTCACATAATACAAGCAACGACATAAAAAGCATACGAAGATTAAAACACAAACCTAATATTTGAACATTACATTTATTTTCGTTTTTATCATATACATAATATAAAAATAGGAATTTAACAAATTACTAAGTGTAAACCAAGACTCTTGTATAGTCAGAAATCGTGTGCGACGATATGCATATATTTAATATAATAGTAGAAAGAAAAAATACGAAAGTATAATTAGAAGGAAAAATACCTTGATGTACTATATCATTATAGCGATATAGTAGTTGATATATATAATTCAGATTACCACATTGGAAATGGCATATTTGTCTGCATTGTTGATTTGTATTTGAGTGATGGGAGTTTTGAATTATAAATATTGGCTAAAACCTAATAAAATACTATTATATCTTACGCATTTTATGGAGTGTTGCTTAATGAATATTTAAAATCAGTTAAATGTAATTTATGGCATTTGGAATCAATTATCCTTCTAGAATATCTAAATATTTGCAAAAGCTATAAAGCAGCAGAGAAGAACCGCTGCACTTTCAAAAACGTATGAAGTCTGTTTCGATGAAGCAATAGTTACTCAAGAAAAATTCTTATCAAATCGAAATAACAATTATAGGCTCATTAATACGTTTTTTTTTTTTTTGTATTTATTTTTCATAGCAAGCTATACAAAGTACATTCAGCTACATTTGTTACAGTTATATATTATTTGTCTGCGTGAGAAGGATCGCTATCCTGCGATAGCGCCTTCATAGATATTATATTATATTTTGTAGTAAATCGTTGCATATTCTTTTTTTAAGACGCTTTGGTGGTAAAGGCTTGAGCAGATCTGACGCTAATACGTTTGGATGACGACTCAGACGAGCTTTATATCTGGTGCAGTATGGATTAATTTCTTCATCTATAGTTCGGACTCTGAGATCTTGATGTATCAACCAGTTTGGAACATATTTTGGAGCGTTCACGATTTCTTTCAAATTTTGTTTTGAAACCTTTGTAAAATAGTTATATTTGATTTACTGGCCGCACCCCATAGTTGTAGACCGTAGGACCATATTAATACGTTAATTGAAAAATTACAAGTTGCAAATATTACTACTAAACAAGCCACAGACGATGCGGATGTTCTAATTGTTGAAACTTCAATTGAAAAATCAAAGTCTGAAAAAACTGCAGTTATAATAGGACAAGATATTGACTCGTTATTTTAATTGGGCGTGCACTGTCTTACGAACAAGAAATTTTCTTTAAAAAGTTGGGAAAGGAAAGCGACAGATTTAGAATTTCTGATAGAGTAGCGTTCTGCCAATTTCAATGATGAAAGTCTCAGCGTAAAGGATGCTCAGGACAATTTTGGCATTTTGGAAAATGTGGCCAAACTCAGCACAAGCGATATGATTCCTCTAATGTAATAGCATTTTCATGCGACGGTAGAAATAATGATTTAATTACCATAAAAAAATATCGATAAGAATTTCACTCACAAATGAATCACATTTAGTTATTTTAAAGGAAAAGAATTGCCAATCGTTAGATTACACAAAATTGGAAAACGAAGATTCTGAAAGTAAAGTAATCAAAATTTTTTCGCCGATATAGCGATAGATCTCCCGATTCTTTAATAGTTATATATTGCGATGGTAAACCAGCAAATACGGGCGTAAAAATAGAATTTTACGATTATTCGAAATGCGGTTAAACAAGCTCCAGCTTTGGTTTGTGTGTCTTGTCTACTAACGAACTTCCTCTTCAGCATTTGTTTAACTGTTTAGACAAATCATTGACCACTGGACAAAAAAAAAAAACTGGAATATTAAGCAAACAACTTGAATCGGAAGTAATAACTTATTTACTAATTTTTAATACTGTATGATAAAGTTCAATAAAATTTATCTTTGCTTGTGTACTTACAGCCTGTTACAAACTTCGAAACAATCGCACTTGAAAATCTGGTTGATTTAACTGTTGATGAATCGACAACTGAGGCAAGTTATTTAGCCTTAGGAACAAGCTGAGGCAGTTGCTTCTAGTGAGGTATCAGCTGATTTGGCTATGAAACCAGAGCCAATTGCACATTCTGGCTGGCTCACGAAAGCTATTAGGTATTGAAGTGACTAAGATTCCTGTCCACGCTCATGGAACTGAAAGGTATGTTCGATCACTGGTATACAAAGGCGACAACGCTTCGTAAAAGCATTGCTAAATTTGAATACTGTTCTTTGGCACTTGAAAGTTGTGACATTAGCGACACAGCACAATTCGCTATATCTATACGTGGTATTGACACTAAATTCAATATTACGAAGAGTTTTGTTATCTGGTTCCAATGCAAAGGACTACAACCTCTTTAGACTTCTTTGATAAACTATGAAAAAAAAATCATTAAGAAGGGTTGTTAGTATATCTACAGATGGAGCCCCAGCAATATCAATGTAGCAGTAGCGGAAAGACTTTTTCTAAACATTAAGAAAACCACTTCGTAACACCAAGCGTGACCTACGCAAGTTTTTTTCAGTTTAATAGTCATGAAGAACATCAATCCCATGAAATAATTGGGTTAACATATGCCTGATTTTTTATATACATATAAAACCTACAAGACAAACCCAAAATATCTAAATCCTTAAGATATTAATCCTAGGCCTTCAAAAAATCAAGATTTTTATTAATTTTATGAATAATCTATTGTTTCTTCTCTGGATAATGTTAAAAGTATTTCTTCATTTTCTAACGTTAATCAAAATCAAGATCGACCTCTCTACTTTCTAAACATCTACGTATTCCTTCAAAAGAATATAAATACTCTCATGCTGCAAATCATTCTTATAGATGTCAACATCAAGACCAATCGTCGTTTTTTTTTTTCAATATTATTGAGAAGCATTATGGATACCTAATAATTTTTATGAACATTTAGAATCCAATAAATTCACTGTTCCCTTTATTAAAAGACAAATAGCTAAAAAATTGACTAACGCAATCATACCTTCCCATTCAAAATATATTTTTGCAAAAAGTCCCTAATTTTCTCTTATTCCTTCCAAAAAAATTAACTTCATTAATATTCTTAGCAATTTGGAGTTCGAAAAAGAATCAAAATTGAGACTAACTGCCAAGTTACCGATGCTGATAGGGAAAACCTTACGGTTATAAAGAATTATCTCTAAAAATTGAAGCCTGTTGAAAGATGCTCAAATACATAAATCATTATTTAATGATCCTTCTGAACATTAAAACAGACAAACACCCACAAACTTATTTCAAATTTAATGTAAAAAATCTCCAAATCTCTAGGTTATTCTCTTAAAGTTTTTCATACCGATTTTCGTAAATTGTAATGCCAATGCTATAGTCGATAAAACCAATTTACGTATAGTTATAATAAGACCTATTGTTTCTGATATTAACTCGCCTCTGAATAATTTAACCAAACATTTTAGCCATTCTTTCTAAGATCATCATTTTATAAAAATTTAATGTTTTCAACTCTTTCGATTTAGTTAATGTTCTTAATAATCCTGTCATTCCGTCTGATTTCTCTTAGTAAAACTTAGTAACCTCTTAAAAACAGGTTAGAGTATGTAAGCAATTTCAATGGTAATAATAATATGATATCACCTTTTTATCTAATGATACTTTTGTCGCTGATTTAAATTGTTCTTTTCTAGTAATATAAAGGTGTCATTTGTTTACCCTTTTTAGGTAAATTTTCCTATTCTTCGATCTGTTCTATCGGATCTTATAAATATAATAATCTGTCACGGTTTCCCGTTAGTTTTAAATTGACAAAATATTTGTAATGATCAGACGGATAGTAACGTTGGGCCTACTTGTGATATCTGTGTTGTCCCCTTATGACATATTCAGCAGGTTATTAATCTTTTTTCTGGTTTTCGAACGTAACATTATGATAAACCCTAATGAGGAAGGAGACAAACCATATATCCAAAACGTCCAACCAAATTTAGAAAGAAACCCTTTTCATTGAAACCATGAAGCTTTTCTGTCACAAACTATGATAACTTGATATATGTAATTTGACGTAAAAATAGATGAAATAGCTTATAAAAAAAATTGACAGAAGCAAAAGCACATGGAATCGATGAAAAAGTGAAGACACATGCATGCGAAAGATGATGTTCGTCATGCGAAAGATGATGTTTTAACAATAATTCAACAATATATCGAAAATAATACTCGGTTTGAGTTTATGTGATACAACCAATTGACATAAAAAACATACTTAGATAAAATACGAATAAAAAATTAGAACAAAACAAACATTTAAATGTGCAGTATCATATATGGTCAAAAATAAATCTTATGCGGCAAATATGTAAATGTTAATTATAGTAGTAAATAGAAAAATTAAGTATTAGAATGTAAAATTATAATACAATATATAGTACCTTTAATTATATTATGATTAAATTGTTTTATATAATTTTACATTCTAATTACCACATTGTTACACTTAAATTTGTATATTTATTCGTATGCATTGTTGATTTGTGATTCAGTGTATGTAGTTTTTTAAGTATTATTATTATAAATACAGGTCGAAACCAAAGCGAACTATTATAACATATGTGTTATGCTTATTGAATATTTAAAATAAGTAAAATGTAATTTATTGCATTGATTATTATTTATCCTTCAAGATCTTCTTAGTATATTGAAGCTATCTATGAAACGATTTTATTCAATCTTACTTTTTCATTACAGAATATCCAAGCTGTATGATATGTCTCAAATTCCTTCATATATTAATTTCACACATTTGGTTACATATAATTTGTTGAAGATTGGAAGTATCAGAGATGTGGTAAGCAAGGTGAAGGTCCAAACATATCAACAAAATTGAATTGAACAAATCTATCTTCACGTGACTTTGAATAATTATTATAAAGTATAAAACATATTCGTATATGAAGGTATTTATATATACATACATTTGATCTATGGTGTAGCGATCAGTGCAAATTAAAACGATCCTCTGGATTCGTCTGGATTTCTCACTTTTTTCGAATTCCTCAAAATCTTTCAAATTCCTCGTTCGACTTAAGCCGATCATTATATTCGATCTACGATCAATGATCTATAATATTGATCTATGAAGATAATTAATCTCTGATGCTCTGACTATGCTCCATTGTTGTTAATATCCAAACAAATGCAGAACTAAATCAAATATACCAATCAAACAATATAAAATTCAGATATATGAATGACATAAGCATCTGCATTATATTGCATATCTGGTCAACATGATACTTCTAGGGCGATGTTTTCCTATTAGTTCGGAAACTATTTTCACAATTACAAAGGTGAAGAGAACTCATAAATGTCTTTGTCTGGATTGAAACCTTGGCCAGTATCAATTTTACTGGCACATCAAAGCAATAAAATTATTGATATTACAATGATCATTATAAATCAAATTTTTCTGAACATTGTCGCATCTGAATTTGTGTCTATTAAACAAATAGTCCAACAACATTCTAAAGATTCCAGTCACAAAGATTCTGATCACATCTCCTATGATACATAAATTATATTTATTAGGTATATTGATGTCAAAACTATATAGATATATAGAATATACCATGTATTGAGCACTAAATCGTACCGTATTATGTTTTTGTGCAAGACAAATTTAATTCTTCCATGACATTATGTTTTTCATGTTATTCCATATAGAAGCAAAACAATGCACCATTTGCCTTCAACAATAGTGCATTTCATATTGAAATAAATATGTCGTTAATATACGTTAATAAATATGTCGTTAGCAATTTTCTCACTATTTTCACACAAAAATGATTAGATTTAAAATTTAAATTGCTTCACTTGCGGTAATGC
>NW_020538436.1:0-18159 GCF_003426905.1 Ctenocephalides felis
TAGTTTTACCTTAACAGTTTCCGAGAGTTTTGAAAATTGGTGATTTTATAGATTTTGATGTGATCTTTACGAATTTCAACTTTGCCACCTCGAATTTTTGCCGCTGCCGCCGCTATATTGGAAAAATTGCGTCAAAAAATCAGTTTTTCAACGATATCTCCTTTCTGACTCATGTTACATTAAAATATCTATATACAAAATTAAACTAGACAAAATTTTCTATAATTTATTCAATAACGTTTTTTTCTGTACCGTCAATAGTTTTAGCGTACGTGCGCCGCAAAGTTTCTGCTGCTCGCGCCACCATCGGATATTTAGCCGCTCTTTGCGCTTGAACGCATTCTCTCTAATAAATATATAATTTCAATAATGAATTAAGCTTTTCTGCTCAGGTCTGGCCTAGAAATAACATAAATTAATCATTTTTTTTTTTCATTTTTATTTTTGCTGATGATTGAACATTTTAAATCATACAATTTAATGCATTTTTTTCTTTTTTTTTTGGCAATATTTATATAAATTTGGGATTATTAAACTATGAAATATTGCATGAACTCAAATTGGAACTGTATATAGGAATAATCTTTGGCGATAATCGTTCTAATAACTCGATTGCAACGGACAGATTACTGCGTATTGTATATCTTCTAATAACACACAACGCCAATTATCTGTATTTCTACATCTAAATATGTATAATATGTTTAGAATAGGGTTTATACAAAAACCGACATTTCAGAAAACTGGTTTTCGAATTTTAATTTTACTAAAAAAAACGTTTTAACCGGTTTTTCGAATTTTATATAGAAAATAAATTTTTGCTCGAACATTCTGTAATTTATCCACAAATTTAATGTAATTTAGAGCAGTATTTGACTGAATTTATTTATTGTTCAATTTTATAGATAGTAAACAAATTCATTTTAATTTTAATTAGTAGAACTAAAAAATTATAGTTTATCTTGATTAAATAAATTTGAAAATAATTATTCGTATTTATCATTTTCACATATAAGAATGAAATTATTTTTATGGTAGTGAAAAAAAAAGTTTTCAAATAAATAAAAATAATACATTTCTAAATAAAAAAAATCATTAAATTAAAAAAAAATATATATATATATATAGTAGATACATTTTGATACATACTTTTTAATATCAATTTTAGTTTTAAAAATGATTAAGCTAAACTCGGATATTGTCTGTTCCGAGTAATTTTAATTAACTAATTTTAAACATTCTAATTGTTTTTTTGTTTAATAAAATACGATTTCAAAAAACTGAGAACATTTATCGAATTTCTACATAGACGTGTCCTTTGTTTACGAATCAAAATTTCCTGGAATAGAAAATACTCTCATACTTGCGACCAAATTAATTGTTTTTAAAGTCTGATATGATAATTCCAAATTTTTTGTTCTTTAATTTGTAGCTTCTAAGGTTTAAAACTCTTATTTTTTAAGTTTGAGTAGAGGAAGTTACTTCTTCAAGAAGAAGTCACACTGATTTAAATTAATATATACACTGGTATAAAAATCTAAATTAATATATACTATTTCTGGGAATCATTGCAGACTGATAAGATATCAAATGCTATAGAAATGATATGATTTCAAGAATCAAAATGCTTTCATCTATCTTTTATATTTGGCTATATTTGTCATTTCCATTTATACAGTGAAAAACCGACTTTTTTCACTAAAAAAACCGTTTTGAAAACCGACAAACCGTAGTTCAGAATCAATAGAAGTATTTTTTTCTAGACGTCAGTATATTTTTATCGTTCCGTATGCTAGTTTACTTGCATTTTTTGTAAATCAAGTGCTCAAAGAAAGAACAATAAAGGTAAACTTTTAGAAGGACTGAGGTCAATAGTCAAATCAATCAATCAAATCAATAGTCAAAACTATTCTTACAAACAATTTCATATTTGCATTAAATTACACATTTAATGGTTTAAAATGTTCAATCATCAGCAAAAATAAAAATGAAAAACAAAAATGATTAATTTATGTTATTTCTAGGCCAGACCTGAGCAGAAAAGCTTAATTCATTATTGAAATTATATATTTATTAGAGAGAATGCGTTCAAGCGCAAAGAGCGGCTAAATATCCGATGGTGGCGCGAGCAGCAGAAACTTTGCGGCGCACGTACGCTAAAACTATTGACGGTACAGAAAAAAACGTTATTGAATAAAATTATAGAAAATTTTGTCTAGTTTAATTTTGTATATAGATATTTTAATGTAACATGAGTCAGAAAGGAGATATCGTTGAAAAACTGATTTTTGACGCAATTTTTCCAATATAGCGGCGGCAGCGGCAAAAATTCGAGGTGGCAAAGTTGAAATTCGTAAAGATCACATCAAAATCTATAAAATCACCAATTTTCAAAACTCTCGGAAAACTTTCTAGGCAACAGCATTTTTTTGCACCAAATGACTGGGCTAAGAAGCTTTTATCTAGAATAAGATACTGTTAGATTAACACAGTCCAAATCAACTAAACTAACAATTAATTTTCATAATATTTTCCTTATAGTGTGAAGTTTTTAATATTATTGAATACCTTGTTAACCTCCTTGTTGAAAACGCTCCTGATGCTTTTAATTTTTTTGGCCACTGTGGCTATAGTTGCATCAGGATTTACTTCTTTAAATGCCGGCAGCATTGATTTTAACGCATTACTCCGCATTTGTTTATTATGGTATGCCTTGTCACATACTGACCACAAACATGCATGGCCTTTGTACATTTCTATAAATTCTACCATAAATTTTTCTGAATCCATATCTATAAATCCATCGAAATTATTATCAATAATTGTTCAGAATGTGCTAATTATAACTGAATATATAACTAAAAACTAATACGTACCTATATTTTCCTCTTCAGATTTCTAACTAATAGATCTTTATCACACGATTATAATAGTCAAACTAAAATAATTTTAAGCAATGCTTTCTATATATATACGGTTTTATGTACAGAAATCTATACAGTAATGTAAAGAGCTTTAATCCCTTTTATTTAATACAATTTTCCAGCAACTCTCACTGGTTGTCAAACTTAACATTAGCCGATATTATTCACTATTACATTTTAGACATTAAAATTTATATAAATGAATACTCTTTTATGTCAATGTGATATACATTGGTGTTAGTTTATTTACAGAAAGTGTTGCATAAAAACACATTTTGTTTAAATTTGTTATGGAGTAATACATATTATACAAAATAAGTGATATTTTTTGCGTTATATTTTTTTCAAAATCTTTATTAAATTATAAGTAAAATATGTTATCTGCAACTTAATGTTTTTCAACTTCTCGATTCATAATTTTATTTATAAACATGCCGCCTTGATTTTTCGAACATCATGTTATTCGATATATATGCAATTATAATTACTTTGAAAATCTCTGGAGTTAAGTAACATTAAATATCTATCAGTTTTTCAGGTATTTTGGTAGGACGGGTTAAATGCATTTAATCTGGTTTTTCCGCGGCCTTCGGTTTGTAGAATAATATTATCAGAGTTGTCAAAGATATATTACAGTTGAATAAAGTATATAACATAATATAATATCTATACTATTTCAGATTATTGTGCACAAGTAATGATTTGTAAACTACATTTCCCATTACGTATTTATTAAATTATGATATGGTATATTACTCAAACATAGTAAATTATATATTTATAATTATATGTATTTGTATATTTACTTTTATATTTATTTTCATTTTCATTTGTATTTTTATTTTTATTTTCGTTTTCATTTTATTCTTATTCTTATGCTTATGTTTATTTACATTTTGTTAAAATTAAAATTAGATTATTTGCACATATCGGATTATTAGATTTATTTGGTATAGAGTGTCGTTCGTTTTCAATGATGTGTAATAAATCCTCTCAGAATACTTCTAATTACTCATAAATTAATTTATATTTTATTGATTAAGTTGATTATTTACACATATCGGAAAGTTTATGTAACTTGCCTCAAGGCTAAATACCAATACCAACTAGTTATATTTATATTTACATAAAACATTATTATATTGATAATGTGTAAGAAATTATAAAATCCTTATAATTATACATAAAGCTTACAAAATAATTAAGTAATAAATATTTTATCAAGCATCTTTATCTTCAACATTATTAATGACAAAAAATGTATTCATTTTATTATTGATGGTATATTTATTTTCAAACATAGTAATTCAAAAATAATAGGAAGTTTGGCCAGCACTGCAAAAAAAGTGACCATGTTCGTTTAAAAATGAGTCATTGGAAAAATGTATCATTTTTGTTGAATTATATTTTGTGAAATAGAAATTGCGCGACCTTTACTTGATATTATCATTGTTATAAGATCACCTTTTAAGATTAGACGTATATTCCAAATGCAGGCCTATGGATGGAATTTTTTGAGGATGGAATAATTTGAGTACATTGGCGCGGCCCCGTATCAAAATTTCTTTGGGGTCTTTCACGCAGGGTAAAAGCTTCACTAAATGAAAAAAAAAATCATTCGAAAATCATCTATGGTAATGTACGAATATAGAGATTAACTATTGAAAATTTTTGTGACTGAATATGAATCAAGATTTTCTACTAGTTGCATATTTTTGGAATTTGCGTCAATCAAATAATCGCAGAAAACATAAAAAATGGCAAAAACAATTGTTTGCCTCCAGAGACAAATATACGCACTTGAATTTAATGATAGATTCAGTGCTGGATCCTACAGACTTGCGAGGATTACTACGGATGGACAAAAGTGATTTTGACAATTTGTTGGCAATGGTAGCTCCTTTAATTAAACGTCAAGACAGTCAATTCAGACAAGCGATTACGCCTATTGAGAGATTAATGGTAACACTTCGGTTTTTGGCGACTGGGCTTAATTTTGAGCAGCTAAAATTTTCTGCAGCCATATCACCACAATCATTGGGCAGAATAATTCCGGAAACGTGCGAAGCTATTGTACAATGTCTCAGAAAATATATTAAGGTATGCAAAGAAAATTACATTAGTCTGTGTATATGCGTATTTTTCTACATATAATATATTTAATATTTTGTTTGACAGATGCCAACAAATAGTGAAGAATGGAAGGTGATAGCTAAACGCTTTGAAGAAAGGTGGAACTTTCCACATTGTGTTGGTGCATGGGATGGAAAGCACATACGTATAGCGGCACCACCAAATTGCGGTTCTTATCATTATAATTATAAAAATTTTCATTCGGTAGTGTTAATGGCTTGCGTTAATGCTGATCGGCAATTTATGTTTGTCCATGTCGGTACAAATGGTCGCATGTCGGACGGTGGGGTTTTGGCTGACACGGGATTTTACGGAAAAATTGACCGCGGTTACTATAATCTTCCAGCACCAGACAATTTCGGTAATGTCGAAAGAATGCCTTATGTTTTCATTGGTGATGAGGCATTTTCATTAAAAGAATATTTTTTGAAACCGTATTCATTGAGGGAGTTAAATGAAGACACACGAATTTTCAACTATAGATTAAGTAGGGCCCGAAATAATGTGGAAAATGCTTTTGGCATACTGGTGAGCAGATTCAAAATATTTGCAAAAGCAATTAATCTATCAATGAAAAAAGTAAATCTAATAATATTAGCCTGCTGCTATTTGCATAATTTTTTAAGTAAGGAAAACATTGACATCGATGTCGATATTGATGCAATTGATGATGATCCAAGCCAAAGCAATTTCGAAATGGAACACTCATTAAGCGCATCTGCAGTTCGTGACAATTTTAAAACTTATTTTGTTAATGAAGGCCAAGTATCTTGGCAGCACGATAGAATATGAAATTTTTAATATACTTGTATCATCATTAATTAATCATTACAAAAAATATATAAAAATGTTCAAATTCTTCAGAATTCATGTATATTATGACATATGTTTCAGAATTGTATGCATATATATATATATATATATATATATATATATATATATCTTTTAAACCTGATGAATATATTAACAATTGTACTATTAATTGTATTATTAATAAATATATAAAAACAGATAAAACATTACGTTGTTTTAATACATTGCATTGTAAAAATTGCTGTAGGTAAAATATGTATTTATAAATACATACTTTATAGAATAATATGATAACTTTCATGGGTACACATTATTATTCGCTAAATAAAGTAATTACTTTTATATTCACAATATTATTTAAATTATATTATTAAATGTGTCAATAATGCCTTCAATAATGCAGTAATTCCTTTTTGTAAAAGCTAACATTTCATTTAATGGATTAATCCTGAATCCAGGTATATTCAAACCAAAAATCCCCAAATGAATTTAATCTGATTTTTCCAAAACCCGAAATTCTATAAATTAACCGTTAACACCTTAGATCGCAAAATCCATTTCGTTGATATCAATGATATAAAAAAAATATTAATTTATTTTTCTTTAATTAATTAACCAAATTTCTTTATATATTATAAATTAAATCTTAGAAAAGAATATAGTAAGAACGGTAATGCGATGTGTTATCTATTAAAAAACTTTTTATATACTACAAAAAATTGATTATACTGGGGAAATGCATACATAAAGTTTTCCACATTTTATTCATATGAATAAAAAATTGATTTTTAATTCGTGTTTTTTCCTTCAAAAATAAATATAATATTGAATTTGTTTTAAAAGTTGTCCGTTTTTAATTGCACCTCAAAAAACATGAGTCATTGGTTTTGAATTTAATTTCACTTATGAAATTCACATTACACGACCCTTTCTCGTATCTGCATTATTGTAAATGTAGACGTATATTCCAAGATTAAAGGCCATGTTTCAGGTTAAAATTAGGTTCTAATATAATATAAATCGTGAATAATTTGTTATAACGGCTATTGGTCTACGTTTGAATAATATTTTGAGCTATATATTTGAGACAAAATTCATTCCAAATTCATCTGTTGCAAATGTACAACATTAATTTAATATCAATAAGTTTAATATGATTTTTATATAAAAAATAAATGTTTAAATAAAATGAAAACGATCTAAAATTTGCAACAAAAGTCGATTTTATCTCATTTCACGTTCGAAATATACATACTTTTTTCTCTAATGTTCAAGAAATATGAATGAAATTTGGTTCGATCGCCTGAGACACCGAAAATTTTTACAACTGGACATTTATTGGTCATTTGGTCATAAATTGCTCGGTTGCCTGGTGGCCTAGTGGATGGGTAGCATAAAAGGTATTGTTATCAGTTGAATCATAATACCCAAGTGTTATAAATCAAAATAATCGAATGTACCCGCAAGGGTACATTTCAGTGTATTAAAACTAATGTAAACACATTGTTCATACGGACTTTTATAATAAAGTGATTGTAATATTTATTGAACAAATACTAAATAGTGTCTAATACAAAGAGTGTCACATTGTATAACAATTTAATTGTAGACCCCTTTGGGGTTCGCAATGAATAACTTAATTGTGGAGTCGGCAAATGTAATTGCCGACGATTCACATACCAGTTCAGAATTTATTACAGAACATCTACGTAATCAGTCTGCTAATTCAACTTGTTCATCAACAGACATAATAACTAATGCTCCGATACCGTCAACAAACATAATATCTAATGCTCCCATACCGTCAACAAACATAACAACTAATGCTCCCATACCGTCATCTAGCGTTATGGAAGTTGAAACAGATACTAACAATTCTAATAAAAACAAATGGCAAATTGTCCCGATTGCCGGCGTTAAAAGAAGACTTTTGAATATTCAAACTGATAATTCGATAGCATTAGGTAATCGATTTAGTGTCCTTACTAATAAAGAACCAGTACCTGTCACTGAAACCTCTGCTTCAGTTAAAAAAGCATTGCCGCCTCCCGTTTTTATTTACGGAGTTGACGATTTCAAAGGAATGTTAGACGATCTGAAATCTGTGTTAACAAATAATAATTTTACGATTAAAACTTTACCAGATAAAGTTACCAAATTTAACGTTCAATCTGTTGAAGATTACCGTAATTTTGTTAAATTTCTTCGAACTCGAGATATCGTATTTCATACATACCAAATCAAATCGGAAAGAGCATATCGTGTTGTACTAAAGTACATCCACTACAAAACCGATATCAACGAATTAAAGCAGGAAATTGAATCCAAGGGTCATAGAGTTAGAAATATCACTAACGTGTTGCATCACAGAAATAAAAACCCACTTGATATGTTTTACGTTGACCTGGAACCCGATAAAAATAATACTGAAATTTTCAAAATAAACAAGATATTGAATCAAATAATTCATTTTCATCCACCGATTAATAATTCAGGAATTTCCCAATGTAGTCGCTGCCAATTATTCGGCCATACAAAATCCTACTGTAATAGACCGTTTATTTGTGTAAAATGCGGTGATGATCATCCCACTTCAATTTGTTCCAAGTCGCGCGAATCTCCAGCAGTCTGTGCAAACTGTTTTCAATCCCATCCAGCTAATTACAAAGGTTGTGTCATTTATCAACAGATAGTTAATTCTAAAAATAGAATTAATAGTAAATTTTCTGTCAATCAAAACAAGCCTACCGCTTCGCAAAGCTACGCAGACAGGTCTCGCTTTGGCAGACTCACCAACACCGAGCACTTATCGTATGCGCAAGCTATAAAATCACATAACCCAGTTAATAATTCAGAAAATCAAAATTCAGCTATCTCTCAATTTTTAGTGGAATTTAAAGCAATGTTCAACCAACTAATGCAACAGAATAGTATGATAATTAACATGCTATCAACACTAATCAATAAAAGAAACTAGTATCAATGGCTAGATTCATTAGAATATGTGCTTGGAATGCAAATGGCCTACTACAACATAGGAACGAACTAATTATTTTTCTGGAAGAAAACAAAATTGACGTGTTGTTAGTAAGTGAAACCCACTTTACTAATTACTCCAATATGTACATACCCTACTACAACATCTACCACACTCCGCATCCAGATGGCTCTGCTCATGGAGGTTCAGCTATACTTATTAAATACAACTTAACACACCATGAGGTTCCCAAATATAGCAAGGATTTCTTACAAGCTACATCAATCCAAGTCAAACTCGCTACATGTAACATCATACTATCTGCGGTATATTGCCCTCCACGCCATGCGATTACCAGCTTTCAATTCTATGATTTCTTCTCTTCTTTAGGACCCAGGTTCATAGTGGGAGGTGATTTCAATAGCAAGCACCCTCTCTGGGGCTCAAGATTGACTAATCCCAAGGGCAGACAATTATACAGTGTAATTTCCCAATATAACTATGTAACGCTGTCGACGGGTACTCCAACTTACTGGCCCTCAGATCCCAAAAAGAAACCAGATCTACTGGATTTCTTTATTTCTCATGGCATCAATACAAATTACACTGAAATTGAAACTAATTTTGACCTTTCATCCGACCATACTCCTGTAATTGCCAGCATCTGCTCATCTATAATAAATATTTCTCGAGCACCATGCCTTCACACTGCGAAAACTAATTGGGATATGTATCGCAAAAAAGTTGAGGACAAAATCAATTTGCAAATGAGATTGAAAACGCAAACTGACGTTAATACAGCTATCGAAAACTTCAACAACATTTTGACTGAAGCTGCTTCATCCTCTACGCCTAAACCTGTGCAATCCAATCGACAATCTACTTCCTTAGAAATCAAAAAGCTTATCGCTGAAAAACGGAGAGCAAGAAGAAAATGGCATAACAGCCATTTACCTTCAGATAAAACCTACTTTAACAACATCAGTAATAAGCTGAAGAATAGATTGAAAGAAATGAGCAATATTAATTTCACTAACTATGTAGCCAGCCTTAACCGCTTCGATAATTCGATTTGGAAACCAGTGAAAAACCGACTCAAACCATGTGTGCGAAACCCGCCAATTCGTTGGGATGCCGACAACGACTCGACTTGGTCACGAAGTGATAAAGATAAAACTGAAGTTTTTGCCAAGTATTTATCCTCTGTGTTTCAGCCTAATTTACCTTCTGATAATCAAATTCCTGATTGTGACATGGTTTATCGAACGATTCCTGTTAGAAATAATAAAAAATTCTTCTCTCTGAGAAGGGTTGTCGGGGAAATTTCTAAACTTAAAAACAAAAAATCTCCAGGAATCGACTTAATTTCGTCGAGAATGTTGAAAGAATTGCCTAAAAAAGGTATTATTTGTTTAACGTATATATATAATGCTATATTAAGACTGGAATTTTGGCCTAAATCCTTTAAAACCTCTATAGTTAAAATGATTCCAAAGACTGGAAAGGATCCATATTTGGTTTCATCTTATAGGCCCATAAGCCTTCTACCTATTACCTCAAAAATTTTCGAAAACTTTTACTTCAAGATATATTATCAGAATCAAATAATATTCCAGACCATCAATTTGGCTTCCGCAAGCAACATTCGACAACACAGCAGTGTCACAGACTTGTTAATATTATTAATAACTCTTTCGAAGCCAAGGAATACTGTTCAGCCGTGTTTCTGGATGTAAGGCAGGCATTTGACAAAGTGTGGCATGAGGGATTACTTTTAAAAATAAAATATAACCTTCCGTCATCCTACTATGAAATTCTTAAGTCATACCTAACAGACAGAACATTCAAAGTCAGGGTTAACTGTGAAACTTCTAATTCTTTTGCGATAAGTGCCGGCGTTCCACAAGGAAGTGTGCTGGGTCCGTTCCTTTATTTACTATTTACTAGCGATTTTCCTTCATTGCCAACTACATCAATTGCTACATTTGCTGATGACATTGCAATACTTTCTTCAGATATCAACCCAATGGTTGCATCTATCAAGCTCCAGTTACATTTATATGCTGTCGAGCGATGGACGAAAAAATGGCGCATTGTTATTAATGAGAGCAAATCTTGCCATATTACATTTTCTTTAAACAAACTAACCTGTCCTGAAGTTTACTTTAATTGCCAGAAAATTCCACCAGCTGAAAATGTAAAATATCTGGGAATATACTTAGATCGAAAACTAACATGGAAAACCCACATTATGGCAAAAATTAAACAAATCAAACAGAAGATTGCAGACCTGAATTGGCTAATGAGGTGCAAATCAATCCTATCGCTTGACAACAAGCTATTGATTTATAAATCTGTAATAAAGCCCATCTGGACATATGGTATAGAGCTTTGGGGTTGCGCCAGCATGTCCAATATTGTTTTAATGCAACGGATGCAATCCAAAATCTTAAGGCAGATCACCAACGCACCTTGGTATGTAAGCAATAAAATCATCCACGACGACCTCAATGTTCCTTTTATTAAGGATGTAATTAGCAGCAGAAGTTTATTCCATCACTCCAAGCTTGAAAACCATCCAAATCAACTTATAGCACCTCTACTTATGACTCCGTCTAGTAGAAGGTTGAAGCGAAAAATTCCATTGGACTTAACATAACATATTGAGCTGCTCATTGGAACAGTTTCACGGATTATTTAGTTTATATTATAATTTTACCTTTAGTTTTAATTATGTTATGAGTTGTAATTATTATTATTTTTTTGTTTACTTTTTATTTTGATTTATTATATATTATTTTTATATCAGCTCTGTAACTCATAGAGTCATTCTGACTCTGATTGTTATTATTAATGAAATAAAGAAAAAAAAAAAAAAAATTTGCTATTATTTTAATAATGAAGGAACGGAGGCTTTTCAGCATTCTGCTGTTACAAAAGGACATTGATAAGTGATAAGACTTATATCAAATGCTGATATATTATTCTTATTATTATTATTATTATAATTATATATTATATATTATTATAATTAAAATAAAATGTTTCTTCCAAATCAAAAAATGTTTTAATGTAAAAATGAATATAATTTATTTCAGAATCTATCTTATGCTTATGTTACAATTAACATGAAATGTTTCTTCTAAAAATGGTTGTACCATTTTGTTGCCTACCATCCAATATAATGCCCTCGATCTTCAATAGAGTTGCTCGTTGCAAATCTACATTTGTTAAATATTCAGTGAAAACCACTTGTTTAATAGATAATTATCTAATCATTCTGAATCGAATGGGATTAAATTTGGGAAAAGTATGTGTATGAGTCAATTTTTGACCTCTCGCCAACGTTTCCCCAAAAACGGCTTTTCTCAAAATGTTTAAAATCTATTCGATGTACGTCTATACGTTCTATTTCATAGAACATGATCTCTAAATTTATAAAAAAAAGTTTAGGATCTATTCTTAAAATGAATTGTCGTGACATTTTATCGTGTTTAAAATTTTAACATACTGAAAAATTTGCCGCCCCCTAAATTGTGCCGCCTTAGGCCCGAGCTCAGCACTGAGTATATGCCAACACTATTAGATATGATATACATATATAATAAAACAATATAAACATAATCAGAAGAGTGGCTGAGCGCTGAGTTGCCCTCTCGAGAAAAGTGGTAGACTAGAAAGTATATTCTGTCCGCTTTTTTATTTCAGTTAATAGCTCACTCAACAAAGTAGTCTCTTAGACTGATAATATTTGTTGTTTGAACAAACTGTATGATTGGATTAGAGAAGCTAGAATACAAGATGATCAAGTAAATAAGTTATTAAAAATAATGAACAAATATTTTGATGCAAATTTGCGAGAAGAAGTGCAGAGTTTGGTACATATAATTGAAAACCGTGAGTCTGATATTACAACTGCTCAAGATCTTCACAATGGTAGTCATCCGACTACCTCTACTATTGAGGATGAGGAGCAATCGGTAGCGAGTAAGTATTAAAATAATAAGTAAGTATTTAAGTAATAAATTATTAAAAATATTGATAAAAGCTGTAGATAAGAACTTACCGGAGGATGAAACTTTGGTACGTTCAATAGAAAATAATGAGCCAGCCATTGCAACTGCTCGAGATCTTCATGATAGTACTCCACCAACCACCTCAGTCATTGAGGATAAGCTGGAATCTTTAGCGAGTAAGTATTTTGTTTATCATTATTTTCTTAATAATATCAGAAATTCATTATTAATATCAGACGAAAGAGAAGTGCCTCATCTACCACGGGACGCTCTCAAAATAACATCATACAAAAATACATATAATTCGTTTACAATTTCATAATCTTTTAAATAAATTTAAAGTGACTTGTTATACAGTTGTTGGAGTTTAATTTACATGCTTTGTATACTATTCATTCCTGTATATAAATATATATTAAATTGCGAGTTTTGACGCTGATGGCACAACAAATGTATTTTATCATAATTTAGTCTTTAGTTCCGTCTATATTATTATAATGTAATGTATTATAATTTCAATATGTGTGTCAAAAGAAATCATTGGTGTATTAAATACATACCAGTGGCGAAATAATTTTAAGAATCGAAGAACTTGCAACACTTTGAAACGCCGCCACTGGCGGCAGCCAGGCCGACATCCTATTATTAGTATCCTAGAATTAGTAACACTGGGGAGTGTGTCGAAACACAGAATAATATCGGGAAGTGCGGTAATAATTATTTTAATTTTCAGACGAACAAGTTTTTGATTTTTATAAAAAAATGCGTTTGACTAAAGTTTAATTTGTTTTGTATTTTATGTTAGAACAAAAAACATTTATCATATTTATGGCATTTTAAATGTTCGCGCGTTACAATTCCGTAACACAGAGTGCATTCGCGTTGGATGCTTACGCGCTGTGAGCGTGCTTGCATGTCATTTTCAACGTTCGACTTGGTGCTGTGAGTGTCACATAAGTACGCTCATGGCTGAGTCGTAGCATGTTCGTAACACATATTTTGCGCTCACATATGCTCACGCCACAGAGGTGGGCAGCAAAAGCGTGAGCGTCAGTTTTACTATCTGTCAAAACGAATGCAACTTAAGCATAAGCTATTCAAACTTCATTTACTTAATAATTATTAAATTCTTTATAATCCCGCAAAAATGGCAAGCTGTGGATAACAATTATTTTTTGTTGAGCTAATTGATTCAGAAAGTAATAAAATTTACACAATTAATGTTACCGCCAGTTGTTGCCATGTTGATGATTATTGACGCTCACAGTATCAAAAACGAACGAAATTTAGGTATTGTTTCTAAACGCTTATCGGCCATCTCAAACACTAAAAATTTGTGCTTATAAATAATGTTAATAGTTAATGTAAATAGTTGCATAATTATTGTTTCTAACATGTTTGTCCTCTATTTTTAGGAAATCATCGGTAATAATTACTTACAGTCACCAACTGTTGGAAGCACAACACGTTCATCAACACGCTTTTCGACAATTACCGCAAGTTTATTCATTTATTATATTAAAAGGGAAATAGATTGAATATTAGTTCAAAATAATAAAAACAGCACACAGACTGACATAAAATTTACAAATCAGTGGAGTTTCTTGAAAGAATGAACTTTATTTTTAACTCCCCTTTTTGCAGCTTGTTTTAGTTTATTTTAAATTGTTTTGAATATTAATATTTGGAACTTTAAAAATACATATTAATAATATTAAATAATTTGATATAACATTGAAAATTCTGTGTTACAACAATTAATTTATGGCAATGAAATTTTAATTTAAACACACACACATCCGATATATACAGGATGTCTCAGAACTCAATGTCAAACCAAAACGAGGCTCAAGTGTGTAACTGTACTAAATAATATTTTTTTATCTCAAGATGTTTTGAAATTGTGTTTTTAAGAACAACCAATAGTTTTGGTAAAGTTGTGACCATTTTTCGTTTATTGTGGTTAGTTTTATCGGTTTTGTTCATTTAAACTTTGGATTCGTAATCGTAAATAACATTTCTAGGACCACAGTCAAAAATCATGAGACAATTGCCCCAAGTTTTTAAGAATTACGACTTTTTGTTGAACTATGAATTTAAAGTGTTTAAAATCGGTTGACTTTGAGAAAAGCTTCTTTAAAAACATATACTAAAATTGTGTTGCCAACTCTCTAGAATCCCTTATTTAAATTTCATTATTTCTGCTAGGTATTATGGCTCAGAAAATATTACGAGGCAGCTGAAGGTGCCTGCGTACCCAGGGCCACCGTATATCCTTAATACTGGCGCCATTGTGCCAAGTACAAGTTGGCGCAAGAAACAGAGCATCATTTGGAAAAATAATACGGTTTGTGTTCCCGGGTGTGCGCAAGAGGCCCTTAGGCGAGAGAGAGTTGTCACAATACCAATATTGCGGTATTAGGATCAAACCTGGTTCAAAACTCAGATAAAAAGTATATAAAAAAAGTTATATTTCGTCATAAAATAATTATTTTCATTTAATAAAAAGTAATATAAAAATGAATAAATAAATATAAAAATATTGGAACATTTTATGTTATTTTCTATATATTTGCGCCGCACCTGTATAGGTTGTCGGACCTGTAAAAGGTTTGTTTTTTCTACTCGGACAACACGTTTCAAATTTTATGCAATCAGGCAATTCTGACTCATAAAAGGCCCATGCAGGCAACAGTTGGATTCGAGTCTATTCTTTCCGTGGTTTACTTTCATTCGGTTTAATTCATTCATTTCGGTTACTTCCAATCAGTACATTCAGCTTCTTTCAGTGTTTGTTATCAGTTCAATGTTATCAGTGGATTAAGTTTCTATTGTGTGTCAAATCAACCAGTTATTTTTTTTTGTTATCAGTGTATTCGAATTCCCTTTCAACATTTCCAACCGACTACGCTGATGTTTCCAGATCCAACCAAATAGCTGCCGCGACTTGGACTTCCAAACAGATAACATTTTTCATGCAATATTAATTAGTGTTCATTTTTGTTTTTCATTTATATAAAATTTATATAGAATATATTTTAGTTTATTATTAATTATGGCTTAAGAAGAACTTTATTTTTAATTTATATTTGTATTCCAATTGTTTTTTTTTTTGTTTTCTGAATACATTTAATTTTTTTATTATTCCTCGGAGTATAAAATACTTCGAAAGGAGTTGAGAAACCCCCCAACATCAACATTTGGTCCTTTCTAGCCGGATCCTAATTATTATTAGGATTAATTGGGTGTATACAGAAAACAAAAATTTATAATGGCGCTTAAAATCGAAATTAGTGCAGAAATTGCACGTCTAACCGCCAAGAGAGAGATGTACTTTTCAATTGTTCAAGAAACGTACGATCTATCGCAACAAATTGATAAACCTTCAAATAAGACACAATTTCTTGAAAATTTATATATTACTGAAAATGCTCGTGAACAATTTATTCAATTGTGCGATGAAATAAATAAATTAAAATATTTAGATAATCCTAGTTTCATTCCGGAATATTCCGCAATAAAGGCACTTGAAACGATGTATGCCAAAATAAAACATGCTGAGAAATTATTAGAAAATAAAAATGTGCATAGTTCTTCAACTAAAACCATTGTACCCAAACAACATTTACCGTCCATCGAAGTACCTAAATTCTCAGGTGATATTCAACAATGGCCATTATTCTATGAAACTTTTAATTCACTAATTCATGAGAATACCGAGTTAGATAATGTATCAAAATTCCATTTTCTAAAAGGGGCGTTACAGGGTCCGGCGTTAAAAATATTTCATTCGATACTACCGACGGCTAACAATTATCAAATTCTTTGGGAAGCGCTCATCAAAAAATACCAAAATAAACGTTACTTAGCCACAAATTATTTCAAACAACTATTATTATTCAAAACCATTTCTTCTAGATAAATAAATTTATTCCTTGAAAAATTCGATACTGCGGTGCAAGCGCTTTCCCAATTAAATATTTCCGACGCCTATGATTTCTTAATTACGTCACTAGCATTCTCGAAACTTGATCCATTGTTACAAGAAAAATTCGAGCATTTTTATCAAGGTGAGTTTCCCAAATATCAAGACCTCCTGCAGTTTCTTCAAAAATCACAACAAGCAAAAAATCAAGTCTATGGTATGACCAATAATTTCACCAAAGTGAGAAACCAAATTATAAAAACACTAAAATTAGCCGGTCATTTTTCTTAAAAATAAATACGATAACAAATGCTTTGTGTGTCCGAAACAACACAAAGTGTTTACTTGTTCGAAATTTTTAGCATTGAGTATACCTGATCGGCGATCCCTTATTCAAAAAATAAACTTATGCGAAAATTGTTTGGGTCATAAGATAACGACTACATGTCGATCGAATAAAACCTGTTTATTATGTAACGAACGACATCACTCAATGCAGCAATTTTGCGAATACGGATCAAAATATGTAATCTTTTTAACTCCAAATCAAATAGTACGGTTTCATGCGTATTTAATCAAAATAAAATCGCACATCATATTACCATATTGCCGACAGCAGTAGTAAAAGTTACTACTAGAAAAGAAAACATTTTATTACGTACAATTATTGATTCGGGAAGTGATAGAAATTTTGTGACATTAACTTGGTGCAAAAAAGCTGATTTACAAATTCTTCCAATATCAACCCAAGTGATCGGGTTAGGCAATTCGTCACATAAAGTTATTGGATTAGTTAATTTCACTTTGAAATCTTTAACTGATTCTTATCAGTTATCAGTCTGTGCATACGTAGTCCACGAGATAGTGGGAAAGCAACCACAAATTACCATTCCGATTACATCCATCAAAACATTTCTAAATTATCCTTTAGCGGATCCTAACTTTCATACACCCCAGGAGGTCGACGGAATTTTGGGTTGCGATGTTTTCGGCGAAAATCTCAGCACTAATCAGGTTAAAAGTGATAAAGGATCACCTGTGGCCCTAGAAACCCGGTTGGGTTATTTAATATTAGGTTCCATTCCTAATTTATTTGAAAATACCGGCACTTCTACTAATTTATGTAATGTTTCAGATTCAGATCTCCAATTACAAATGAATAAATTCTTACAATTAGAAGACATTCCCGAAATAATGCGACTACCGATGAAAATATCGTACAAAATAAAGCATATTAATGATAAAGCACAATTCGCAAGTGATAAAGGGAGGAAGTCAGATGAAAAATTGATGATGATATTTATTCAGCAAGCAAACTGCAGCAAAACAGATTGAAAAGAAACATATCAACAATGGTAATTAAAGCTTGGC
>NW_020538437.1:0-23940 GCF_003426905.1 Ctenocephalides felis
ATCAAAATTTCTTTGGGGTCTTTCACGCAGGGTAAAAGCTTCACTAAATGAAAAAAAAAATCATTCGAAAATCATCTATGGTAATGTACGAATATAGAGATTAAACTATTGAAAATTTTTGTGACTGAATATGAATCAAGATTTTCTACTAGTTGCATATTTTTGGAATTTGCGTCAATCAAATAATCGCAGAAAACATAAAAAATGGCAAAAACAATTGTTTGCCTCCAGAGACAAATATACGCACTTGAATTTAATGATAGATTCAGTGCTGGATCCTACAGACTTGCGAGGATTACTACGGATGGACAAAAGTGATTTTGACAATTTGTTGGCAATGGTAGCTCCTTTAATTAAACGTCAAGACAGTCAATTCAGACAAGCGATTACGCCTATTGAGAGATTAATGGTAACACTTCGGTTTTTGGCGACTGGGCTTAATTTTGAGCAGCTAAAATTTTCTGCAGCCATATCACCACAATCATTGGGCAGAATAATTCCGGAAACGTGCGAAGCTATTGTACAATGTCTCAGAAAATATATTAAGGTATGCAAAGAAAATTACATTAGTCTGTGTATATGCGTATTTTTCTACATAAAATATTTAATATTTTGTTTGACAGATGCCAACAAATAGTGAAGAATGGAAGGTGATAGCTAAACGCTTTGAAGAAAGGTGGAACTTTCCACATTGTGTTGGTGCATGGGATGGAAAGCACATACGTATAGCGGCACCACCAAATTGCGGTTCTTATCATTATAATTATAAAAATTTTCATTCGGTAGTGTTAATGGCTTGCGTTAATGCTGATCGGCAATTTATGTTTGTCCATGTCGGTACAAATGGTCGCATGTCGGACGGTGGGGTTTTGGCTGACACGGGATTTTACGGAAAAATTGACCGCGGTTACTATAATCTTCCAGCACCAGACAATTTCGGTAATGTCGAAAGAATGCCTTATGTTTTCATTGGTGATGAGGCATTTTCATTAAAGAATATTTTTTGAAACCGTATTCATTGAGGGAGTTAAATGAAGACACACGAATTTTCAACTATAGATTAAGTAGGGCCCGAAATAATGTGGAAAATGCTTTTGGCATACTGGTGAGCAGATTCAAAATATTTGCAAAAGCAATTAATCTATCAATGAAAAAAGTAAATCTAATAATATTAGCCTGCTGCTATTTGCATAATTTTTTAAGTAAGGAAAACATTGACATCGATGTCGATATTGATGCAATTGATGATGATCCAAGCCAAAGCAATTTCGAAATGGAACACTCATTAAGCGCATCTGCAGTTCGTGACAATTTTAAAACTTATTTTGTTAATGAAGGCCAAGTATCTTGGCAGCACGATAGAATATGAAATTTTTAATATACTTGTATCATCATTAATTAATCATTACAAAAATATATAAAAATGTTCAAATTCTTCAGAATTCATGTATATTATGACATATGTTTCAGAATTGTATGCATATATATATATATATATATATATATATATATATATATATCTTTTAAACCTGATGAATATATTAACAATTGTACTATTAATTGTATTATTAATAAATATATAAAAACAGATAAAACATTACGTTGTTTTAATACATTGCATTGTAAAAATTGCTGTAGGTAAAATATGTATTTATAAATACATACTTTATAGAATAATATGATAACTTTCATGGGTACACATTATTATTCGCTAAATAAAGTAATTACTTTTATATTCACAATATTATTTAAATTATATTATTAAATGTGTCAATAATGCCTTCAATAATGCAGTAATTCCTTTTGTAAAAGCTAACATTTCATTTAATGGATTAATCCTGAATCCAGGTATATTCAAACCAAAAATCCCCAAATGAATTTAATCTGATTTTTCCAAAACCCGAAATTCTATAAATTAACCGTTAACACCTTAGATCGCAAAATCCATTTCGTTGATATCAATGATATAAAAAAAATATTAATTTATTTTTCTTAATTAATTAACCAAATTTCTTTATATATTATAATTAAATCTTAGAAAAGAATATAGTAAGAACGGTAATGCGATGTGTTATCTATTAAAAAACTTTTTATATACTACAAAAAATTGATTATACTGGGGAAATGCATACATAAAGTTTTCCACATTTTATTCATATGAATAAATTGATTTTTAATTTCGTGTTTTTTCCTTCAAAAATAAATATAATATTGAATTTGTTTTAAAAGTTGTCCGTTTTTAATTGCACCTCAAAAAACATGAGTCATTGGTTTTGAATTTAATTTCACTTATGAATTCACATTACACGACCCTTTCTCGTATCTGCATTATTGTAAATGTAGACGTATATTCCAAGATTAAAGGCCATGTTTCAGGTTAAAATTAGGTTCTAATATAATAATAAATCGTGAATAATTTGTTATAACGGCTATTGGTCTACGTTTGAATAATATTTTGAGCTATATATTTGAGACAAAATTCATTCCAAATTCATCTGTTGCAAATGTACAACATTAATTTAATATCAATAAGTTTAATATGATTTTTATATAAAAAATAAATGTTTAAATAAAATGAAAACGATCTAAAATTTGCAACAAAAGTCGATTTTATCTCATTTCACGTTCGAAATATACATACTTTTTTCTCTAATGTTCAAGAAATATGAATGAAATTTGGTTCGATCGCCTGAACACCGAAATTTTTACAACTGGACATTTATTGGTCATTTGGTCATAAATTGCAGGTTGCCTGGTGGCCTAGTGGATGGGTAGCATAAGGTATTGTTATCAGTTGAATCATAATACCCAAGTGTTATAAATCAAAATAATCGAATGTACCCGCAAGGGTACATTTCAGTGTATTAAAACTAATGTAAACACATTGTTCATACGGACTTTTATAATAAAGTGATTGTAATATTTATTGAACAAATACTAAATAGTGTCTAATACAAAGAGTGTCACATTGTATAACAATTTAATTGTAGACCCCTTTGGGGTTCGCAATGAATAACTTAATTGTGGAGTCGGCAAATGTAATTGCCGACGATTCACATACCAGTTCAGAATTTTTACAGAACATCTACGTAATCAGTCTGCTAATTCAACTTGTTCATCAACAGACATAATAACTAATGCTCCGATACCGTCAACAAACATAATATCTAATGCTCCCATACCGTCAACAAACATAACAACTAATGCTCCCATACCGTCATCTAGCGTTATGGAAGTTGAAACAGATACTAACAATTCTAATAAAAACAAATGGCAAATTGTCCCGATTGCCGGCGTTAAAAGAAGACTTTTGAATATTCAAACTGATAATTCGATAGCATTAGGTAATCGATTTAGTGTCCTTACTAATAAAGAACCAGTACCTGTCACTGAAACCTCTGCTTCAGTTAAAAAAGCATTGCCGCCTCCCGTTTTTATTTACGGAGTTGACGATTTCAAAGGAATGTTAGACGATCTGAAATCTGTGTTAACAAATAATAATTTTACGATTAAAACTTTACCAGATAAAGTTACCAAATTTAACGTTCAATCTGTTGAAGATTACCGTAATTTTGTTAAATTTCTTCGAACTCGAGATATCGTATTTCATACATACCAAATCAAATCGGAAAGAGCATATCGTGTTGTACTAAAGTACATCCACTACAAAACCGATATCAACGAATTAAAGCAGGAAATTGAATCCAAGGGTCATAGAGTTAGAAATATCACTAACGTGTTGCATCACAGAAATAAAAACCCACTTGATATGTTTTACGTTGACCTGGAACCCGATAAAAATAATACTGAAATTTTCAAAATAAACAAGATATTGAATCAAATAATTCATTTTCATCCACCGATTAATAATTCAGGAATTTCCCAATGTAGTCGCTGCCAATTATTCGGCCATACAAAATCCTACTGTAATAGACCGTTTATTTGTGTAAAATGCGGTGATGATCATCCCACTTCAATTTGTTCCAAGTCGCGCGAATCTCCAGCAGTCTGTGCAAACTGTTTTCAATCCCATCCAGCTAATTACAAAGGTTGTGTCATTTATCAACAGATAGTTAATTCTAAAAATAGAATTAATAGTAAATTTTCTGTCAATCAAAACAAGCCTACCGCTTCGCAAAGCTACGCAGACAGGTCTCGCTTTGGCAGACTCACCAACACCGAGCACTTATCGTATGCGCAAGCTATAAAATCACATAACCCAGTTAATAATTCAGAAAATCAAAATTCAGCTATCTCTCAATTTTTAGTGGAATTTAAAGCAATGTTCAACCAACTAATGCAACAGAATAGTATGATAATTAACATGCTATCAACACTAATCAATAAAAGAAACTAGTATCAATGGCTAGATTCATTAGAATATGTGCTTGGAATGCAAATGGCCTACTACAACATAGGAACGAACTAATTATTTTTCTGGAAGAAAACAAATTGACGTGTTGTTAGTAAGTGAAACCCACTTTACTAATTACTCCAATATGTACATACCCTACTACAACATCTACCACACTCCGCATCCAGATGGCTCTGCTCATGGAGGTTCAGCTATACTTATTAAATACAACTTAACACACCATGAGGTTCCCAAATATAGCAAGGATTTCTTACAAGCTACATCAATCCAAGTCAAACTCGCTACATGTAACATCATACTATCTGCGGTATATTGCCCTCCACGCCATGCGATTACCAGCTTTCAATTCTATGATTTCTTCTCTTCTTTAGGACCCAGGTTCATAGTGGGAGGTGATTTCAATAGCAAGCACCCTCTCTGGGGCTCAAGATTGACTAATCCCAAGGGCAGACAATTATACAGTGTAATTTCCCAATATAACTATGTAACGCTGTCGACGGGTACTCCAACTTACTGGCCCTCAGATCCCAAAAAGAACCAGATCTACTGGATTTCTTTATTTCTCATGGCATCAATACAAATTACACTGAAATTGAAACTAATTTTGACCTTTCATCCGACCATACTCCTGTAATTGCCAGCATCTGCTCATCTATAAATAAATATTTCTCGAGCACCATGCCTTCACACTGCGAAAACTAATTGGGATATGTATCGCAAAAAAGTTGAGGACAAAATCAATTTGCAAATGAGATTGAAAACGCAAACTGACGTTAATACAGCTATCGAAAACTTCAACAACATTTTGACTGAAGCTGCTTCATCCTCTACGCCTAAACCTGTGCAATCCAATCGACAATCTACTTCCTTAGAAATCAAAAAGCTTATCGCTGAAAAACGGAGAGCAAGAAGAAAATGGCATAACAGCCATTTACCTTCAGATAAAACCTACTTTAACAACATCAGTAATAAGCTGAAGAACAGATTGAAAGAAATGAGCAATATTAATTTCACTAACTATGTAGCCAGCCTTAACCGCTTCGATAATTCGATTTGGAAACCAGTGAAAAACCGACTCAAACCATGTGTGCGAAACCCGCCAATTCGTTGGGATGCCGACAACGACTCGACTTGGTCACGAAGTGATAAAGATAAAACTGAAGTTTTTGCCAAGTATTTATCCTCTGTGTTTCAGCCTAATTTACCTTCTGATAATCAAATTCCTGATTGTGACATGGTTTATCGAACGATTCCTGTTAGAAATAATAAAAAATTCTTCTCTCTGAGAAGGGTTGTCGGGGAAATTTCTAAACTTAAAAACAAAAAATCTCCAGGAATCGACTTAATTTCGTCGAGAATGTTGAAAGAATTGCCTAAAAAAGGTATTATTTGTTTAACGTATATATATAATGCTATATTAAGACTGGAATTTTGACCTAAATCATTTAAAACCTCTATAGTTAAAATGATTCCAAAGACTGGAAAGGATCCATATTTGGTTTCATCTTATAGGCCCATAAGCCTTCTACCTATTACCTCAAAAATTTTCGAAAACTTTTACTTCAAGATATATTATCAGAATCAAATAATATTCCAGACCATCAATTTGGCTTCCGCAAGCAACATTCGACAACACAGCAGTGTCACAGACTTGTTAATATTATTAATAACTCTTTCGAAGCCAAGGAATACTGTTCAGCCGTGTTTCTGGATGTAAGGCAGGCATTTGACAAAGTGTGGCATGAGGGATTACTTTTAAAAATAAAATATAACCTTCCGTCATCCTACTATGAAATTCTTAAGTCATACCTAACAGACAGAACATTCAAAGTCAGGGTTAACTGTGAAACTTCTAATTCTTTTGCGATAAGTGCCGGCGTTCCACAAGGAAGTGTGCTGGGTCCGTTCCTTTATTTACTATTTACTAGCGATTTTCCTTCATTGCCAACTACATCAATTGCTACATTTGCTGATGACATTGCAATACTTTCTTCAGATATCAACCCAATGGTTGCATCTATCAAGCTCCAGTTACATTTATATGCTGTCGAGCGATGGACGAAAAAATGGCGCATTGTTATTAATGAGAGCAAATCTTGCCATATTACATTTTCTTTAAACAAACTACCTGTCCTGAAGTTTACTTTAATTGCCAGAAAATTCCACCAGCTGAAAATGTAAAATATCTGGGAATATACTTAGATCGAAAACTAACATGGAAAACCCACATTATGGCAAAAATTAAACAAATCAAACAGAAGATTGCAGACCTGAATTGGCTAATGAGGTGCAAATCAATCCTATCGCTTGACAACAAGCTATTGATTTATAAATCTGTAATAAAGCCCATCTGGACATATGGTATAGAGCTTTGGGGTTGCGCCAGCATGTCCAATATTGTTTTAATGCAACGGATGCAATCCAAAATCTTAAGGCAGATCACCAACGCACCTTGGTATGTAAGCAATAAAATCATCCACGACGACCTCAATGTTCCTTTTATTAAGGATGTAATTAGCAGCAGAAGTTTATTCCATCACTCCAAGCTTGAAAACCATCCAAATCAACTTATAGCACCTCTACTTATGACTCCGTCTAGTAGAAGGTTGAAGCGAAAAATTCCATTGGACTTAACATAACATATTGAGCTGCTCATTGGAACAGTTTCACGGATTATTTAGTTTATATTATAATTTTACCTTTAGTTTTAATTATGTTATGAGTTGTAATTATTATTATTTTTTTGTTTACTTTTTATTTTGATTTATTATATATTATTTTTATATATCAGCTCTGTAACTCATAGAGTCATTCTGACTCTGATTGTTATTATTAATGAAATAAAGAAAAAAAAAAAAAAAAATTTGCTATTATTTTAATAATGAAGGAACGGAGGCTTTTCAGCATTCTGCTGTTACAAAAGGACATTGATAAGTGATAAGACTTATATCAAATGCTGATATATTATTCTTATTATTATTATTATTATAATTATATATTATATATTATTATAATTAAAATAAAATGTTTCTTCCAAATCAAAAAATGTTTTAATGTAAAAATGAATATAATTTATTTCAGAATCTATCTTATGCTTATGTTACAATTAACATGAAATGTTTCTTCTAAAAATGGTTGTACCATTTTGTTGCCTACCATCCAATATAATGCCCTCGATCTTCAATAGAGTTGCTCGTTGCAAATCTACATTTGTTAAATATTCAGTGAAAACCACTTGTTTAATAGATAATTATCTAATCATTCTGAATCGAATGGGATTAAATTTGGGAAAAGTATGTGTATGAGTCAATTTTTGACCTCTCGCCAACGTTTCCCCAAAAACGGCTTTTCTCAAAATGTTTAAAATCTATTCGATGTACGTCTATACGTTCTATTTCATAGAACATGATCTCTAAATTTATAAAAAAAGTTTAGGATCTATTCTTAAAATGAATTGTCGTGACATTTTATCGTGTTTAAAATTTTAACATACTGAAAAATTTGCCGCCCCCTAAATTGTGCCGCCTTAGGCCCGAGCTCAGCACTGAGTATATGCCAACACTATTAGATATGATATACATATATAATAAAACAATATAAACATAATCAGAAGAGTGGCTGAGCGCTGAGTTGCCCTCTCGAGAAAAGTGGTAGACTAGAAAGTATATTCTGTCCGCTTTTTTATTTCAGTTAATAGCTCACTCAACAAAGTAGTCTCTTAGACTGATAATATTTGTTGTTTGAACAAACTGTATGATTGGATTAGAGAAGCTAGAATACAAGATGATCAAGTAAATAAGTTATTAAAAATAATGAACAAATATTTTGATGCAAATTTGCGAGAAGAAGTGCAGAGTTTGGTACATATAATTGAAAACCGTGAGTCTGATATTACAACTGCTCAAGATCTTCACAATGGTAGTCATCCGACTACCTCTACTATTGAGGATGAGGAGCAATCGGTAGCGAGTAAGTATTAAAATAATAAGTAAGTATTTAAGTAATAAATTATTAAAAATATTGATAAAAGCTGTAGATAAGAACTTACCGGAGGATGAAACTTTGGTACGTTCAATAGAAAATAATGAGCCAGCCATTGCAACTGCTCGAGATCTTCATGATAGTACTCCACCAACCACCTCAGTCATTGAGGATAAGCTGGAATCTTTAGCGAGTAAGTATTTTGTTTATCATTATTTTCTTAATAATATCAGAAATTCATTATTAATATCAGACGAAAGAGAAGTGCCTCATCTACCACGGGACGCTCTCAAAATAACATCATACAAAAATACATATAATTCGTTTACAATTTCATATTCTTTTAAATAAATTTAAAGTGACTTGTTATACAGTTGTTGGAGTTTAATTTACATGCTTTGTATACTATTCATTCCTGTATATAAATATATATTAAATTGCGAGTTTTGACGCTGATGGCACAACAAATGTATTTTATCATAATTTAGTCTTTAGTTCCGTCTATATTATTATAATGTAATGTATTATAATTTCAATATGTGTGTCAAAAGAAATCATTGGTGTATTAAATACATACCAGTGGCGAAATAATTTTAAGAATCGAAGAACTTGCAACGCTTTGAAACGCCGCCACTGGCGGCAGCCAGGCCGACATCCTATTATTAGTATCCTAGAATTAGTAACACTGGGGAGTGTGTCGAAACACAGAATAATATCGGGAAGTGCGGTAATAATTATTTTAATTTTCAGACGAACAAGTTTTTGATTTTTATAAAAAAATGCGTTTGACTAAAGTTTAATTTGTTTTGTATTTTATGTTAGAACAAAAAACATTTATCATATTTATGGCATTTTAAATGTTCGCGCGTTACAATTCCGTAACACAGAGTGCATTCGCGTTGGATGCTTACGCGCTGTGAGCGTGCTTGCATGTCATTTTCAACGTTCGACTTGGTGCTGTGAGTGTCACATAAGTACGCTCATGGCTGAGTCGTAGCATGTTCGTAACACATATTTTGCGCTCACATATGCTCACGCCACAGAGGTGGGCAGCAAAAGCGTGAGCGTCAGTTTTACTATCTGTCAAAACGAATGCAACTTAAGCATAAGCTATTCAAACTTCATTTACTTAATAATTATTAAATTCTTTATAATCCCGCAAAAATGGCAAGCTGTGGATAACAATTATTTTTTGTTGAGCTAATTGATTCAGAAAGTAATAAAATTTACACAATTAATGTTACCGCCAGTTGTTGCCATGTTGATGATTATTGACGCTCACAGTATCAAAAACGAACGAAATTTAGGTATTGTTTCTAAACGCTTATCGGCCATCTCAAACACTAAAAATTTGTGCTTATAAATAATGTTAATAGTTAATGTAAATAGTTGCATAATTATTGTTTCTAACATGTTTGTCCTCTATTTTTAGGAAATCATCGGTAATAATTACTTACAGTCACCAACTGTTGGAAGCACAACACGTTCATCAACACGCTTTTCGACAATTACCGCAAGTTTATTCATTTATTATATTAAAAGGGAAATAGATTGAATATTAGTTCAAAATAATAAAAACAGCACACAGACTGACATAAAATTTACAAATCAGTGGAGTTTCTTGAAAGAATGAACTTTATTTTTAACTCCCCTTTTTGCAGCTTGTTTTAGTTTATTTTAAATTGTTTTGAATATTAATATTTGGAACTTTAAAAATACATATTAATAATATTAAATAATTTGATATAACATTGAAAATTCTGTGTTACAACAATTAATTTATGGCAATGAAATTTTAATTTAAACACACACACATCCGATATATACAGGATGTCTCAGAACTCAATGTCAAACCAAAACGAGGCTCAAGTGTGTAACTGTACTAAATAATATTTTTTTATCTCAAGATGTTTTGAAATTGTGTTTTTAAGAACAACCAATAGTTTTGGTAAAGTTGTGACCATTTTTCGTTTATTGTGGTTAGTTTTATCGGTTTTGTTCATTTAAACTTTGGATTCGTAATCGTAAATAACATTTCTAGGACCACAGTCAAAAATCATGAGACAATTGCCCCAAGTTTTTAAGAATTACGACTTTTTGTTGAACTATGAATTTAAAGTGTTTAAAATCGGTTGACTTTGAGAAAAGCTTCTTTAAAAACATATACTAAAATTGTGTTGCCAACTCTCTAGAATCCCTTATTTAAATTTCATTATTTCTGCTAGGTATTATGGCTCAGAAAATATTACGAGGCAGCTGAAGGTGCCTGCGTACCCAGGGCCACCGTATATCCTTAATACTGGCGCCATTGTGCCAAGTACAAGTTGGCGCAAGAAACAGAGCATCATTTGGAAAAATAATACGGTTTGTGTTCCCGGGTGTGCGCAAGAGGCCCTTAGGCGAGAGAGAGTTGTCACAATACCAATATTGCGGTATTAGGATCAAACCTGGTTCAAAACTCAGATAAAAAGTATATAAAAAAAGTTATATTTCGTCATAAAATAATTATTTTCATTTAATAAAAAGTAATATAAAAATGAATAAATAAATATAAAAATATTGGAACATTTTATGTTATTTTCTATATATTTGCGCCGCACCTGTATAGGTTGTCGGACCTGTAAAAGGTTTGTTTTTTCTACTCGGACAACACGTTTCAAATTTTATGCAATCAGGCAATTCTGACTCATAAAAAGGCCCATGCAGGCAACAGTTGGATTCGAGTCTATTCTTTCCGTGGTTTACTTTCATTCGGTTTAATTCATTCATTTCGGTTACTTCCAATCAGTACATTCAGCTTCTTTCAGTGTTTGTTATCAGTTCAATGTTATCAGTGGATTAAGTTTCTATTGTGTGTCAAATCAACCAGTTATTTTTTTTTTGTTATCAGTGTATTCGAATTCCCTTTCAACATTTCCAACCGACTACGCTGATGTTTCCAGATACAACCAAATAGCTGCCGCGACTTGGACTTCCAAACAGATAACATTTTTCATGCAATATTAATTAGTGTTCATTTTTGTTTTTCATTTATATAAAATTTATATAGAATATATTTTAGTTTATTATTAATTATGGCTTAAGAAGAACTTTATTTTTAATTTATATTTGTATTCCAATTGTTTTTTTTTTTGTTTTCTGAATACATTTAATTTTTTTATTATTCCTCGGAGTATAAAATACTTCGAAAGGAGTTGAGAAACCCCCCAACATCAACATTTGGTCCTTTCTAGCCGGATCCTAATTATTATTAGGATTAATTGGGTGTATACAGAAAACAAAAATTTATAATGGCGCTTAAAATCGAAATTAGTGCAGAAATTGCACGTCTAACCGCCAAGAGAGAGATGTACTTTTCAATTGTTCAAGAAACGTACGATCTATCGCAACAAATTGATAAACCTTCAAATAAGACACAATTTCTTGAAAATTTATATATTACTGAAAATGCTCGTGAACAATTTATTCAATTGTGCGATGAAATAAATAAATTAAAATATTTAGATAATCCTAGTTTCATTCCGGAATATTCCGCAATAAAGGCACTTGAAACGATGTATGCCAAAATAAAACATGCTGAGAAATTATTAGAAAATAAAAATGTGCATAGTTCTTCAACTAAAACCATTGTACCCAAACAACATTTACCGTCCATCGAAGTACCTAAATTCTCAGGTGATATTCAACAATGGCCATTATTCTATGAAACTTTTAATTCACTAATTCATGAGAATACCGAGTTAGATAATGTATCAAAATTCCATTTTCTAAAAGGGGCGTTACAGGGTCCGGCGTTAAAAATATTTCATTCGATACTACCGACGGCTAACAATTATCAAATTCTTTGGGAAGCGCTCATCAAAAAATACCAAAATAAACGTTACTTAGCCACAAATTATTTCAAACAACTATTATTATTCAAAACCATTTCTTCTAGATAAATAAATTTATTCCTTGAAAAATTCGATACTGCGGTGCAAGCGCTTTCCCAATTAAATATTTCCGACGCCTATGATTTCTTAATTACGTCACTAGCATTCTCGAAACTTGATCCATTGTTACAAGAAAAATTCGAGCATTTTTATCAAGGTGAGTTTCCCAAATATCAAGACCTCCTGCAGTTTCTTCAAAAATCACAACAAGCAAAAAATCAAGTCTATGGTATGACCAATAATTTCACCAAAGTGAGAAACCAAATTATAAAAACACTAAAATTAGCCGGTCATTTTTCTTAAAAATAAATACGATAACAAATGCTTTGTGTGTCCGAAACAACACAAAGTGTTTACTTGTTCGAAATTTTTAGCATTGAGTATACCTGATCGGCGATCCCTTATTCAAAAAATAAACTTATGCGAAAATTGTTTGGGTCATAAGATAACGACTACATGTCGATCGAATAAAACCTGTTTATTATGTAACGAACGACATCACTCAATGCAGCAATTTTGCGAATACGGATCAAAATATGTAATCTTTTTAACTCCAAATCAAATAGTACGGTTTCATGCGTATTTAATCAAAATAAAATCGCACATCATATTACCATATTGCCGACAGCAGTAGTAAAAGTTACTACTAGAAAAGAAAACATTTTATTACGTACAATTATTGATTCGGGAAGTGATAGAAATTTTGTGACATTAACTTGGTGCAAAAAAGCTGATTTACAAATTCTTCCAATATCAACCCAAGTGATCGGGTTAGGCAATTCGTCACATAAAGTTATTGGATTAGTTAATTTCACTTTGAAATCTTTAACTGATTCTTATCAGTTATCAGTCTGTGCATACGTAGTCCACGAGATAGTGGGAAAGCAACCACAAATTACCATTCCGATTACATCCATCAAAACATTTCTAAATTATCCTTTAGCGGATCCTAACTTTCATACACCCCAGGAGGTCGACGGAATTTTGGGTTGCGATGTTTTCGGCGAAAATCTCAGCACTAATCAGGTTAAAAGTGATAAAGGATCACCTGTGGCCCTAGAAACCCGGTTGGGTTATTTAATATTAGGTTCCATTCCTAATTTATTTGAAAATACCGGCACTTCTACTAATTTATGTAATGTTTCAGATTCAGATCTCCAATTACAAATGAATAAATTCTTACAATTAGAAGACATTCCCGAAATAATGCGACTACCGATGAAAATATCGTACAAAATAAAGCATATTAATGATAAAGCACAATTCGCAAGTGATGAAAGGGAGGAAGTCGATGAAAAATTGATGATATTTTATTCAGCAAGCAAACTGCAGCAAACAGATTGAAAAGAAACATATCAACAATGGTAATTAAAGCTTTGGCTAAAGAGTTTAGCTGGGCAGGTGGAAAAGGGAAGCACACATTTTGCGAGCTTGTGCTTTGCGAAGTCATCACTGGTAATTCATAATTCTTATGTTTATGATGTAAATTATGAATAAAACTTGCATATAAATAATTTCAGAAACCATTCTAAAGAATTTACCAAATGAGACAAAGTTCGCCATCTCAGAGGCTACAAAAAGCTGGCTGAGGCATGCAAGTGAACGGTATACAAGGTATTTTTGTGTAATGTGTATTATTATTACTATATATATAGATTTGAATATGATGTTGATATAATATATTTTATTTGAGTTTAAAAGTCGGGCGTTACATCAATAAGAAATAGAATGAAAGTTTCTATTTTTTAGTTTAAAGTTCAAATTTTGTTTCCTATCCTCAAACACGTTTATATAAACAAAACAAAATGGCTGAATTAACTTTGAAAGAAGCTAGAGACATTATCAAATCATTTGATGGTTCTAGTAATTCCAATTTAACTGATTTTCTTCGTATTTGCCAGTATGTGAACAACATGTGGTAACACTAAAGGATTGGTAACACTGCGGTGCCCCTTTGGCAACACTGTTTCCGCCACAGAGGAGCAAGATGCAGTTCATCAGTCTCAATTCAACCATTATAGCAAACACTTCCATTTGATTGAAAATTCTGTCTGATTGTTTATAAATATACTTCGTGTAATGTGTACGTAAGTCTTTTATTTATTCTGAATTTATCATATTCAGCAAATTGGCACAACAATATTTTTTATATTTATATTTAATTTTTAAAGCAAAAGAAGTAATAATCTACTCGCATCAAAAGGTAATTTTAGATATAAATGCATTGATAAATATATTTAGCAATCAGATATTATAATATTATTAATTATTATTTTAGTCCTCAGACGATGAGCGAGTTGGTGCGGTGATGGTTCCGGCCAACATCAGTGCTTCCACTGCGTTCAAGAATGTTAATTTTAAGATATAAACCTCGATTAATTTTAATGCTTTGTTTTTACGTCATCAATTTTATCTTTTCGAAATAAATATACAATTTTAGACACATTTATAAAATACTATTCTGTTCAGTGATTCAAACTTTAGTTCCATTTGGATCAAATATTTCAATTTGATTTAACTTTTATATCTCTAATATAGTTTATTCTTAGGTTCTAATTATATCATGTTGTATATTAAATAAATTTTCTTGATTTAATTATCTAACTTTTGTATTGTTTTCAAATATCCATGTATCGATTTTAGTTCGCAATATTTTGTATGTATGTTTTATATGTGTAATTCTAAACTTCAAATTGTTACATCAGTACTAGATTTAAGATTAGCTAATGATCATTTTTATATAATATCTATATTTGACTTATGTTGCTTGATTCTATTTCATCTTTCGCATTATGGTTGTTAACTTATAGTTATGTGCTCTTCTTTTAAATTTGAAGAATTTATACTTTTTATGTATCTATAATATGTATATAAAATGTTCCAATCTTTAGAAATTTTAGTGATTGAGTTTTGACTAAATTTATTTTTGAAATTGTTAACGATCAGTTTTGAGGTTTTGAGGTATGTTGAAACATTTCAATTTTCCGTTGATATAGATTAGAATTGCTCTTAAAAAATATTTAGACGATCAACATAGTGAAAGTTGTGTTTTGTTAATACGGTCTACAGTCTACTAGAGTCTAGTTGCTAGACAGTCCTATTAGTAACCCTATGGCATAGGCATATCTACAGTTTTGCTCTATGATTGAGTTGGCAATACTGCTAGAAGGTGACACAAACAAAACAAAAATCCAAATGACGAGCAAATTGAAGAAGCAAAGCTTTATTTTGTTTTTGAAAGTTCACGCGAATCCACGAGTTTCCGTAAGCTACTATAATAATTTAGAATTTTGTGCAGACATCCCTTTGTTTCTGTAAGAAACTATAATAATTCGGATATTTGTGCCTGTTTGTATCAGAATTCTGATAAAGATATCTTTCCACAAAAGATTTCCACTATGTCTGGAAAGTTTGAAGACATCAATAAATGCGTCAATCCTATTGCTAGAACAAGTGAAACGTGGCGTCAAAAATATTTAAATAATTTAAAATTGGCGAAAATTGACCACAATGTTCTTCTCACTAGATCCTAACTTGTTGCAGGAAGGTCAGGCATCCCATTGTTGAACCAAGTTTCAACCATTTCATGCTGCCAATTTCGGGATTAGAGGCGATAAAGCGAAAAATTCTTTATATCGTATAAAAAAACGGCGAATTTTCGAATCCGAAAACAAAAATAGTGGTTATATTGATTGGAACCAACAACACAGAACACAACCAACCCTATGATATTTATGAAGGAACTATTAATTGTGTATGCCTCAATGGAGCATTACTTCCGAGAGCCCACATAATTGTACCGAACATGCTCCAGAGAGGGAGAATACCAAATGGCCAACGCGATTGCCTGCGGGAAATCAATATTCTATTAATTAAATTCAACAAATTAAATTTCAATAGAAAAAATATTCATGTAGTGCAGATACATAAAAATATTGTGAATGAAGAAGGTGTCATAGCAAGAGAAATGATGTATGATTATCTGCATCTGACAGCCGAAGGCTATAATCAATGTTTTCAACCAGTACTTGATTTAATCACAAAGATATTGACTGACAAATGTTAGGAAAAACTTATATTTTGCAAAGTTTATTTTCTTTATACCTCGCTTGAACGCTCAGTCATTATTTTTGTGATTTTAAAGTTTAGAATAGAAATTTTTTATAGTTTGCACATTTTTATGCTTGTAACTAACACATTTATTATAATTAAGTGTTGATTTACTACAACCGACTTTGTACTGCCGCAGGAACGTGTTATTAACAGATCAACAGAGTCCATATTTGAGAATTGCGTTTCATTTAATTCAGGCGACAGTAGTAATTTAGATTTGGTTAGCGCAGTTTTTAATAGTGAAGTAGACGTCACTCCCCAATCCCGTACAAATCCTAAGTTTTCATGTTTACCTTCATTAAAATCATCATTACCTTTCATTACATTTTGATTTAAACAATCAAAACATATGGGACATGGCTCCCACAACAGTTTTATCCTTACAAAGAGCCATGAATATTGTTAAAACTTTTGATGAACCGAATCAGAATAATTTAAACGAATTTCTGCATACTTGTACTTATGTTTTTGAAAGTATAGATCCAACTGAGCATAAAGCACTATTAAAATTTATTTTACACGTTAAACTAGAAGGTAGGGCTATGCAAATCACACAATACAAAACATTCATTTGTAGCCTAAAATCAAAGTTTTTTACAGTCTCGTTTTGTCCCTGTTTGCATTTGTTAAACTCTATTTGAAGATTTAAAAACCTGCTTAGAGGAAACTTATATTGAATCGGTACGCTCTCTTCAAATAGAGTTTAACATGAATATAACTAACTGTGAATTTAAAATATATACCGATCAGCAGTTTCGTGGGAAAGTTCTTTTTCATTTGGGAAATTTCATGTGAAAGATGAAATTAAAATAAAAGTAGTGCAATTGTTGGAAGAATGGTATTTATAAATCGTTCAGATATTAAAAATAAAATATTCCACTAGAGTTTGCATGGCACAAACAACACAAAAAGAAAATAAATCTAATATTAAAATAATACAAAAAAAGGAATGTATAAGAACCAAAAGATATCGATAAAGTAATTTTGTATCTAATACATATAATAATATAAAAATAAAAACTTCACCTACTACAAAATGTGCAGCGTCTTGTATGCTCAAAAATAAATCTTATGCCGCGCAATATATATGTATATAAAATATAGTGGTAAGTAGATACATGTGAATGTATAATTATAAATAAGACGAAATACTTTGTTTTACCTATATTTACCAAAGAGATAATATGTGCTTTTATATTATCATATATAATGATTGAAATTATATTATTAAATTGATTTATATAATTTTACATTCAAATTACCATATTGATATATTAATTTGTATGTATTGTTGATATGTATTTGAGTGTCTGTTGTTTTCTTAGATTTAGACCAATTAGAAATATTGGTCAAAAACAAAGACAATACTATTACATTTTACGCATTTCATGATGTGTTGCCTGTTGAATATTAAAAATTAGTTAAATGTATTTTATTGCATGAGTAAATAGTAACTAATTATCCTCCAAAATTTTCTCAATATTTGCAATTGTCAATACAAATTGTTAATATCGGTTTTAAATATCGTGGAGTGAGTACGAGATCGATTTTATTCAGCCTCACTTTTTATTTTTATAATATCCGTGCTGCATCTCATGTCTCCATTTCCATCATATGACTTCACAATTTTAGTGATATATGTTTAACCAATAAATAATTTGTCGAAGATTGGAAATAACTTGTCCCAGAGATCAGGTAAGTCAGATGAAGGTTCCAAGATTTTGGCATCATAACTTAGCAAATCAATATTCACGACTGAATTATTTCTGCAAGAATTAAAATATCTTCGTTTGCCAATAAATTATACCACTTGATCCATGGTTAAATGATTATGTATGGAAGCCAATTTCATTTTAGCTAATATTTTTGATTGTGATTGTCACCGATATAGAATACCTCAAAATCCATTGGATGTGTTAAAATTCCGCCGACTAAACTAAGACTACCACTTTTTTAACACGTGGTGTTAATGCATGAAAATCAATAATCTTTAATGCCTATGCTCTTTCTATTTGGTCAAAAACTATTTTCACAATCAGTAAGATAAATTTGAAGGTCTTTGACTAGATTGAAAGCTTCGCAAAATTTTCTACAAAACAGATGTTTCAAGACAGTCGTCAGTCTGGTGTATCAATCCAATTATTAGTATTGGTAGTATCACAATGGTCATTAAAAATCCGTTTCCTCTGGGCATTATCGCATCTGAATCTGGGTATTCTAAACGAATAGTCCAAAATTTTAAAAATCCCAAGATTAATGTTCTGATCCCATCTTATTTGATATTTGAATCATAATTATTATATACATATATTGTTGTAAATTGTACAAATATCGTATATTATCATGAACTTCTCATATTATGTGCATATTTGTCTGCGCTAAGTTTGACTTTTTTCATGACATGTTTTAGATTCATGTTATTTCATGTAGAAGCAAAACTATGCTTCTACATCATTTGCTTTATATCATATTAAGACTTTGTTTCGCATTGAAATAATATGACTAAACATTTAAATTGTTTCACTTCCAATAATACTTATTTGTTCTTCATGTGGAGGCTATAAAATAGTAATTTGATATCATGATATTATCAGTCGTTATTAGTATTAACCCACTTTCACGATCTATTGCTGATAAATTAAGATAATTATATCTATAAATTCTTTTCTTAACTGTTTTGATATAATTAATAACAGCGTTTTTACTTTAATTCAATAATCCATTATATTTTGTTTCATAGACGTAATTTTTCATTATTACCATATTATTTTATTTATAACACTACTATCACCACAATCTTATATTTCTCCTGTTACTTTATATTTCCCAATTTGTTTTGTTAGCATTCAGAAATTAAAATTTCTATCCAAATCCTATACATTTGAACAAATTTTACATATTCAAAGACAACACATATTTAATATAAAAAACATAATTTAAGAAAACTACCGACACTTTACATCAACAATACAATACTTAATTTGAATAGTTTTTTGTACATGAAATGATGCGCAGATCTTTAAGATTAATTTTTGTTCAACAAGAAACTCATAAACAAATAAAATTATGAATGTTCAAATAGTAGCAAATACAACTAAACTATTTAATATCCGAGAGTATCCGTAAGTGAAAGCTCAAATAGTGGCACATTTAAGTATATTTATAAATTAAGAAAAAAAAACAATCGCAAATCATTTTCTCGATTTTCTGGAACACGAGTTATGCTTTTATGTGATCGATTGCCATGCAAAACTCTACCAAAGGAAAACACAAGATACAATATTATTCAAATTAAATATAATTTATAATTTATTAGATAGTTACCATTTTTCAGGTTATGTTTTTCGTACATTTTCTTATTTTATTTTATTCCATAATACCCTAATAATTCATTTTCAACAAAACAATTGCAAAAAAGTTTTTCAAGATATATTTGCATTACGAAGTCAGATATTGAATTGAAAAACTGAACTTAAACTGGCCACGTCTCCAATAGCTTGTAGTTTGTACCACTACCCAGTGAACACTACAAGTTTCCGTAATGAAACTTGTTACTTGCAAAGTTACATAACAAATGATAACTAAGTGCAATATACGCGCAATGTATTATATCGGGAGTTACAAAGTCGATTGATCTCATTTTTAACTTACCTGCTTCGGTAAGATTTTAAGTTTTTTCAACGTTGCTAGTCATTCCGGGTAGAATGAGACCAAATTTGGAATAGGTATTTGTAAAGTGTAAAGTGGTTAAACTGAAAAATTTCCTCACATTTTGATGCTCTACATCAGTGGTTCCCAACCTTTTCAATGTCACTACCCCTGTAAACAAGTATGGCAATTGAGTTAACCCCTAACTAATTTAAAATACACAAATTTGAACGAAAATATGTTTATTATCCATCTCCATTTATAGAACAAATGTTTGGTCTTTAATGTTTGCAAAATATTCTTCTTCTTTTTGTGTTCTCTGATTTTCAAGAAACAATCCAATTTCTTCTCGCAATTCGTAAACCCTACTTGCAACTTTGCTTTATAAAATCCAACATGAAATACGAGTATTATGATTGAAAATGATAATCTAGTTTTTTTAACACTCTTGGCATGAGTTGTTCAATAGAATAAATTGCATAATAAATAAGAAAAATATTTGATTATATAATCAACCCGCGAATTTCCTCGATTTTCTAAATAAATTTAAAATCAATGTATTTTATACGCTTTTAGATTATATCTAATTTTTTGTATACTGAATCCAGAATAATTAAAAATTAATTATTAAAAATTATGTAAATATTTATATAATTTCAATGACAAACTGTTAAAACATTTAGAATTAATAGGGGGAGGCGAGCGCTAGAAAAAAAGTTGCATGCAGGCGCTAAGGACGCCACGACCGGTCCTGTCTGTATGGTACAAAAGAGCATTAAATATAGCTCCAACTACATCGCATAAAACTTTGAATAATCTTGAGTAGTAGCGCTGCCTCGAATATGATTAACAATTTTTACAACGTGTTTAGCAAATCTGGTGAAAGCGTTTTCACAGCCAAAGCGAAATGGTGTATCAGGCAATTTTCCTCAATAAACTCTTTTAGGGTTTGAAATACGTCTTCGCCGCGGGTAGTAGTAGACAAAGACTTGCAGAACAAATATTCCTCCTTTACATCGTCATCTTTAAAGTATCGTGTAAACATCAATAATTGTAAACACGAATTAACTTCTGTGAACTCGTCCACTTGCAGCGCAAACATAGGACTTTCCTTTATTTCGTTTACCGTACTATTATTTTGTTTACTGCTATTTTAATACTATTTCGTGCCATTCCTTGTTACCTCTCTAGAATCTCCGTTTTACCCCTGCGGGGGTAATTACTCCCAGGTTGGGAACCACTGCTCTACAGCAAATGAGTTTACTTATAAATCAGTCACAAATTAATATAATAATGTCTTACTAAAGTCGATTATTTACATATGCCGCAAAGTTCAAGCAACTTCCCTCGAGGCAAAATTCTACTCCCAACTAATTTTTCAATAGTATCAACAGTTTTAACAATTTGAAACCTACAGATGATTTGAGAATTTTTGAAAAACTTTGAAAGATTTAATACATTTATAAACCTATATATTTACTTTCATTAACATTATTTATTTATTTATAAATATATTTACTTAAAGCTTAAGAACTTTACTTCCAAAAATACAAATTACTGTTGCAGTAAAGGAATAGCCACATAATTGGACTCAGTTGCATATGGCACAATTACACATTTTTGTTTTATTTCCTTCACAGATATTGTCACATTATTCATAATTTTTGGGTCAAAAACATAAACATTAAATAGTTTTGAGTAAAATGGTTTTGAAAATAATGGTTTTGTCATCGTCGCTTCCGAACATAACATCACAAATTTTTATTCTCGGTTGTTATACAACAGTTATTTGAAGTTATATTACTTATAGAATATAATTTAATTGCAATCTTCTCTATTTCTGATGTTTTTGTCCGGTATATTACTGGAAAACTCTTGATTTAAATTTAAATCACTTCTGCTTTTAATAGTTGTTTCACTACATGTTACCTAAGGTTGGTAGATATGCACAAACATAAGCAAGTTCACGCCAAAACAACACGGTTTGAAGCAGTGTAAATAATACATTCTTTGTGACGCATCCCGGAGTGAAAGTTAGTTGAGATTTATTTATCGTGTGCAGTTATTGTGAGTTAAACTTAATAGAACGAATCGTCAGTTGGGGTAAGTTAATTAAAAACTTCGTGATTCCAGAATATATAATATTAGATACCTATGCTTTCACTGTTTTATTTGTAGAATAAAACCATTTGCTGCCATTGTTGACAAATCTAACTTCTACACGGAGATTCCGAGTAAATGGTTGATTATTGGCATTGATGGTTCGTACAACAAGTGCTGGTGGCCTTTCAGAAAAAACCCTACCGGTTCAATAATGAAACGTGCAGAGCCATGATATACAAGTATCAACACAAGTATCAATAAAATTAGTTGGGTTTTATGGTGAGAATATTATTTACTAACAAAAAAAAACTAACTGTAAGAGTAAAAGCAATCATCTTCTTTAACACGTTGACTGCCACGCGTGTTTACAACAAAATCCCCGTCAGGCCACCCGTGCCACTGTAAGATGCGTGCTCTGCTACCGCATGTCTCTTTACATTTCTTTCGCTACTCTCACCCCGATATCTATTACGATCCTCATTTATCAACGATCCTTATTCCTCAACTGCACGAGCAGTTGTAATCTTTGCCGTGTACTGAGTAGTACAACTAATATCTCTTTTCAATAGTGAAGAGAAAGATGAAAAAGTCAGTGTGCAGTGATTCATATCGCAGTGAAAGGAAGATTAGTCACGCTAGTTGCTCAAATTCGGATAGCAGCGATGAGGAAGTGATCAGATTGCCCAAAAGAAGAAAAGTAAATCCTATCATATCATCAGATTCTTATACGGATCGGATAAATGCAATCTTAGTGATAATGAATATTATGAAGATACTATTGACGAGATGTTACGAGATTTGGTCGTGGAAGAAGAAAGCAACGTTGATGATACTGAGGAAGCTCCAGTTCAACAAAGTGAATGTTGAAGAACATTTTATATTGACAATTTTTATACAAGTTATGAGTTAGCTATATCATGCCTAAGACGCAAGACTCATGTAGTTAGAACACTTAGACATAACAAAAATCTAATACCAAAAGATGTTCTTAATTGCAAATTAAGAAGGGGAGAAATGGTAGCTAAAGAGGATGATAACGGGATTGTAATACTCAAATGGAGAGACACACGTAACGTGAGAATATTATCTACGAAACACGCTCCTATCATGACACAAAGCACGAAAAACATTCATGCTGCTTCTTCAAGCCAGCAGCCATCCCCAAGACTCAAACCTCTGCCGTCCTCGAATATAAGAAGGGTAAATGTGATATAGATTATTCAGACCAAATGGTTTCCTATCCTTCGACGATGAGGAAAGGAATCAAGTGGTATAGGAAGCTTGATGTTGAACTTCTACTGGGGACATCAATTGTAAACGCTTTGGTCGTTTACAAAATTGCGACAAAGAAAACTGTAAATATTAGACGATTCAGAGAACTGATTGCTGCAAAGTTACTAGGACTGAATGAAGATTTAACACTGCCTTCTGTTCGACGAAATACGCATTGCATCGCCGTTCGCAGAAATAATTTGGGGAAAAGCCTTAGACGCGCATGCAAGCGGTGTTACGCAAATAAAAGAGAAGAACTGGAACGATCAAAGGCATGACCAAATCTCAGAAAACCCACTACTTTTTGTCCAAGCTGCCCTGGTCAACCGCAACTTTGCAGTCAATATTTTGCACTGTAAATAATTTTGTTAATAAACGATTTTTAAAAGAATTCAACAGTATTATTATCTCCTGTCATATATTTATTATAAAAATATGTTCGGAAATTCTTTGGAAGGAGTCAACCCGACGTGGCCTGATGAGAACTCTTGCTGTCACCCGAATACGGGTGACGTG
>NW_020538438.1:0-92279 GCF_003426905.1 Ctenocephalides felis
GCATATTATGTATGTATGTATGTATTTATTTAATTCTAGTCTCTACTAAACTTTCCTATCTTTTTATATTTGGTTTATTGTAAGTGTTGCTGTTTGTTAATTTTTTCTCTTATTGTATAGGTACTTTTACCAATCACATATATATAATTACCTAGATAACTAATCTTCTACGGTGTTTAGATCCACTGATGATACTTAAATTGAATGTCAAACGTTTGGAAAATAAAAGATTATTTTATAAATCTTTTGCTTTTTCTTTGTTGATGTATCGCCCTCACAACTCACTCATATATATTATATATATTATATATAAATATATATATATATATATATATTGAATGGTAGAGTCTTGGATTTGTGTATATTTTGTAGAGTTTCGAACAGAATCCAAAATAATACAAAATAAAAAAACAAGAAAAGTTTTTAAGAACAAATTTCTTTATTTAATTATTTGTTTACTGTCAACGTTTCGGAACTAGGTACGTTCCATCTTCAGGACATCTGTCAAGAACATGATCTTGATAAGATTTAAGCAAACAATATGTTTAGGAATAGAAAATAGATTTTTCTTAAATAATAAATTAATTGTAACAAATAATATACAGAAATATGATAATATGATCAAAATGAAAATGATAAAAATAAATGAGTGGATTATCAGAACAGGATATTAAAAATGATAGAAATTTTTTTGAAAGTTATGGAAAAAAAAATTTTTTTTTAAGAAAGGATTAATGATAAAATTAAATTTACCTGTATGTTTGAATATACGTTAGCACTTTTTCACTAAACAAGAATTTTTGACCAAAAAATGAATTGTGAGTTATTTTTCCGCCGAAATAGTTAACTTTTGTAAATCAAAATTACTAAAAGTGTTGTCTTTTTTTTAAAATTATTATTTGAAAACAAATAATATTGTATTCGGTGTTATACTATTGGCTTTTGGAAAGGAACTATCTGTATTTGTTGGTTCATATGTAACACGTGTAAACACTTGAAACGAGAATTGTGAGATTGTATGTGTGTGTTTTTTCATGTTAGGGTGTAAATACTTAAATTATTGAGCTTAAAATGAAGTCGATATTAATTGTTTGTCAAAAAGTGTAAAAAATTTAAATATGAATCATGTAATAGGTTGTGATCTGATCTAATGTTGACACTGTTAGACACATTCAAGAGAATGAGACAACTCTCCGCGAATAATCTCCTAAAGATGCAACTTTCATGATATAAAATCTTTGGAGTGAAATTAAATGAATGGGCGTTTTCTATAGAGTGTTGTACTAGAGTACTTTTGAAATTTTTTTGTTTATGGTGGACCACACTTAGTTCATGTTGTCTCATTCTCATGTGTACATATTGCGAGGTTTGTCCAATATATTGAAAAGCACAGTCATTACAAGAAACAGAATATACTACATTAGTATTGAAATTGGATGGGGTAGGTGATTTAATGTTCGTAAAGAATTGGTTGAAGGAGTGTAAGGATGATCCTGATACTGAAATGTTTTCTTCTAACAAAATTTTGGCAAAATAATAATATAAATCTTCAACGTATGGTATGCTACAGTAAATAAGATTGGTGTTTTTGATGTTGGTACTGGTATTGGGAGAATTAATTTTTGTTTTTAAAAAAGTTCGTTTTTTTTGAATAACTGAATGAATGAGATTTTTTGGGTAACCATTTTCAATTAGAGTTATTTTTACTAGGGATAAATTTTGTGGATGGAAAGTTTGGTGAGACAACAAAATAGCATGGTCTGTAAGGGAAATAATAGTGTTTATCTTATAGTTTCTGGGACAGTATGAGGAATAGTGTAAGTATCTACCCGACCATGTAGTTTTTCTATACCAATTTGTTCGAATAAAATTATTAGTGTTGTAAACGGATACATCTAAGAATTAAGCCTGTTGTTATTTTGTAGTTCATGTGTGAAAATATATTATTGTTAAAGTTATTGAAGAGATCTAGTACTGTGTTTATATGATTTTTGTTAATGATAAAAAAAGTGTCATCTACATATCTAATATAAAGTTAATTTGAAATTTTAAAGTTGAGAAAACGGAAATTTCTAGTGTTTGTAAAACTAAGTCGATAATTCCGGGAGATAAGGGACATCCCATAGCTGCGCCTTTAATTTGAGAATAAAGTTGTCTTGGCAATGGAAATAGGAGTAATTTAAAATAGTGTTGATAATATGAGTGAAGACTGTTTTCGGAAAGTCAGTAAAGTTACAAATTGTGTGCCAACGTTTATCGATTGAGTTTAGGATTAATTCATGTGGGACACATGTAAAAAGGTTGACCACATCTAAGCTTAGAAATAAGTGATTTTCAGGGATGTTGCGGTTATTAATTAAATTCACAAATTGGTACGAATTCTTGACATAATAGGGAGAATTGATTGTAACATTTTTTAGGACATCAGAAATGAGTTTCGAAATATTGTAAAAAGGAGAGCCAATGTAGGAGACAATCGGTCTGAAAGAGCATTCAGGTTTGTGTATTTTTGGAAGACAGTACATCTTAGGGGAGATAGGGTGTTGTATTTTTAGGTTAAAAGCAAAATTCTCAGAAATTAGTTTTTTGTTTTTCAGATCATTGATTAATTTAAAAGCTATTCTAGACTATACTAATATATATATTCTAGCTATACCTAATTCCGAAACGTTGACAGTAAACAAATAATTAAATAAAGAAATTGTTTATTAAAAACTTTTCTTGTTTTTTTATTTTGTATTATTTTTGGACTCTTGTTCGAAACTCTACAAAATATATATATATATATATATATATATATATATACTAGCATACCCAGCCTTGCGTTGCAACGGCCCTTATTAAAATTCGTCTGATTATTAATTCGTCCCTTATTAAAATTTGAATCCGTTTGACAACCAAATTTGAAACCTTTGTTATAAAAAATTCATATCAATCCAAAAATAAATAAAATCGGAATTAAAATTTGAATATGTTGGATCAATACTATTGACTAAAGTGTTTTTTTTTTAACTTAAATAATAAATAAACTGAAATAATTAAATATTTGAATAAATGAGTATATTACAAAATGTATAATGAATAACCAAGTGATTTTTATAAATTTGTTATATCTTATTTGGTATTACGTCCTATTTACCTTTAGCTAACATTTTAACATGTTCTACGATGCTTTATTTAGAAATGGTTTCACATACTATTGGTCACATACTATTGAGAACTTTCTATAAGCCTTTAATATTTTCTTTCAAAATTTTCCATGATTAGACACTCATCGATTTCAATGCATTTTTTAAAATTTGTGATTACTTACAAAACGCTTATGATATAAATTTCCGACTATAAATTGATATTCATACTATCCCTGTAACTAACATGGATAAAGTTCTGAGGAATTCGAGTCCAAATTTATGTTTGATTTTTAGCACTTTGAAATTTAATATAATATGATATAATATTCAGTTTTCAATCATGATTTATATTAATTTTGTGATGTTTACCTGAATGAACAACTTAAGCAAATAAAATCTTAATCATAAATCAATTTATTCATAAATTTCCCGGAATATTAACGAACGTCATTTTCGGCATTTGTTTTAAAATCGTAACCGTCCAAATTTATTTAAATTTGATAAATTTTATTATTCTGTATCTTAAATTTGATTTGTAATATAAGTTGGAATAATTAATGTATGTGTTCCTATTTGAATTCGTTAAACATATTAATTCTTTTGACCTGTCAAAATTTTGTTTATAATTAAAGTTAAATTCAATATGTCGCTTTTTCATTCTGATTTATTCTGTTTTGAGGACGTGTTAGTATCCGGACTAATATGTTAAGCAAACCAAATAAATATAAATTATAAATTTATTCATCTAATACATTCCATAGATATTGATAAATAACATTTCACTTTTTTTTAGTTTACAACTATCAAAATTTATTTAAATCTATAAACGTTATATATTACTATTATTTTGAATATAGCATTTTGCCTAATTTGGATATAACTGTTGGATATATTATAATACATCTGTTCCTTTTTCAATAAGTAAAAATAATATATTTTTAAAATTGTCAATTTTTTTCAGAAATCATAAATCCGTAAATAGTGACATTTGTCATTTTAGTGTTTTGTTTTTTTTTTTAGTAAATTTCTGTCAAAATGTATCTAAATTTATAGAAAATATAAAATAAAATAAATATTTCCTTCTTGGTCGAAATTTAATATAATGTGATATAATATATTTTTCAATAATGTTTTGTATCTACAATATTGACTATAACAAAACTTTGAATAATTAATGTATTTGTTTCTTATTGCAGTCGTCAAAAATTCAATTTTTGTGAACTGTCAAAATTTTGTTTATTAATAATATTAAATTTAATATGTCGTTTTTTTATTGTGATCTATAATGTTTTGAGGAAGTTTTGGTATCCAAACTAATTTCGTAAGCAAATCAAATAAATATAAATTATAAATCTATTTATCTAATAATTTTTATAAATATTGTCAAATGTCAATTCACGTTTTTTTAATGTCAACTTTCATTTAAATTTATAAACATTGACTTTTAATTAGATTTAAAACTATATACAGTGATTTTGAATATAGCATTGCATATAATTTGGATATAAATGTTGGATATATCTATATATGTACATGTTTTTGAATTATATTTTTGAACTGTCAATTTTTTTTTTCTAATTTTGACACTTGTCATTTTAGTGTTTTGTTTTTTTTTTGGTCATTTTCTGTCAAAATTTTTTGAAATTTATAAAAATTATGCATTTATATTTTAAATTTACTTTTCAAAATTTCCTATAACCTAAGTTGGATATATATGCACACGATGATCCAATAAAATTCAAAATCGGTCCAGTAGTTTGGGCGTCCATCGCGAACCAACATCGTGACACGAGATTTATATATATATAGATTTACATGGTATCCCAGAACTCAACGTCAAGCCGGAACGAAGTTTTAATATTGGTCGTAACTGTCTTGAACTAAGTTAGAAAAAAATACCTCGCGTTGTTTGGAAGTTATGAGCTTTTAAGTGCAACCTAGAGCTTTGAAGAATTTAAGGATGCTTTTTGGTTATTGCGGTTAAGTTTTATTACTTTTGCACATTCAGGCTTTGAAACCGCGAATATATCATTTCAAGGAACACAGTAAAAAATAATGATACATTTGTCTCAAGTTTTCACGAATTATGATTTTTTGTTGAATTATCAATTCAATATTTTTAAATTTGGTCGAATAATCTTTTTTTTAAAAAAATTGCTAATATAGATTGACAAGTTTCATCAAGAGTTGGCGCATTTTATCAGTATTTATTCATTTATTTATTTATTTATTCATAAGCAATCCGTAATCAATAATAATAGATATTATTTCAGGCTCTTATCAAGCTTATTCATAATTAATATTAAAAGAATAATAACTTTATAATATTCAAAATAGCTTCACAAATTTTGCATCTGAAAAAACAGAGTAAAATGGTAAAATACTTGACAGTTTTATAATAAAACTAGTTGGGTGTATGGCATCGTGCCTTAAGGCAAATTGCTGGAACTTCCCGTAATGTAATGAAATGTTCGAGAAATATTGAATGTTTTCAAATAGATTATTATAAATATTGTAATATTGTCTAATATTTATAAGAATTATATAAACTGAATTGCAAAGTTGAAATTATTTGTTCAAAGTATATTAGAACTTTAGTCAGAATTAAAAATAAAATCTGAATTATTTTCGATATACAAAAAAAAAAATTTTTGAAAAAAAAATTGAAAAAAAAGTTGAGACAAATTTTTTTTGTCCAAAATCAATTATTTTGTTAAGACAAGTAGAAAGTACTTTGGATTATTCAAATCAGACGCTTAGTTCTCTCAAAAACTGCCATTTTTGCACATTTAGCTCCGCATCTTCGAAATGGCTGGGCCTGCCTTTGCCAAAATCTGATAAACTAATAAATAATAAATCATTACTAACTCGATTTCCATTTTCTGCACTCTTTGCTCTTTATCTCCGTAACTGCTGGACCTTCCTTTGCCAAAAACTAATCAGCTCTTCTCCATATCAATAGGAATCGATTGTTTTTTGAACCATTCAAATCGGTTAATCCGTGCGCCCGAAAACGTGACTGGAAATTTGTATCCATACATACATACACACACACACACATCCATTTTTTCTGAGGTATGCCAAAATGTTCAGAAACCTTCAAAACGTCGAGAAATACAAAAAATTTTAATTTCGATTTTTGGACAATTACAATAACTTGTCCCACGGGAAGTTAAAAAATCTAACAACAACACGATAACGGATACACGATAGGATAAATGTTTCTCTCTCGCATATTGTGCCACAGTTCGGCTTGACGTTAAGTTCTGGGGCACCCTGTATATATATATATATATATATATATATATAGAATTTGGAAAAAAAAAACAATTTGAAAATGAATTTTATGTTATTATTAAAGTTGCTATAAACAGTACAGAAGGATTACGTTGCTCAATATAAAATTAGACAGCATTTCTCTAATTAAACAAAATAGGTAAATACTGATGCACAAAAATCAGGAAATTTTATATATGAACTATTAACATTTCAAAAATTTGAAATTCGACAGCAGTTAGCAAAAAAATCCTTTACCTTTACCCCGGTTTGCTTGTTTGTTCGTATGTGTTATTTGATATGGGATTTGCGGTGTATTCCTCGGTCTTGCCCGAATTTCCCGACTTTCCCTTAGTCAATAATAGCTCGACTCCTTTTTGTGCAAACATCGAGAGAGAGAGCGAGTTATTTAAATGTGTTTTCAAAAGATTTACACTCAAGGATATGGTTTTTATGTGGACTCGAGGAAAAGTTTTTACTCGAGCTCGCCGCCACCGCCATCGGATGTCCCATGCAGGAAACCGCCAGACTTGACAAAGGGGCCAAGCTTGGGCCAGTAATGGGAAACCTAGCTTCGGCATACCAGTATTGGGCCAGGCTTGGGCCGGGCTACTTAACCCAGCCTCGGCCATGCCAACGATTACCCAGACTTGGGCCAAGACTGGCTAACCCAGCCTTGGCCATGCCAAAGATGAACCATACTTGGGCCACGACTGGCTAACCCAGCCTTGGCCGTTCAATGATTACCCAGACTTGGGCCAAGACTGGGTAACCCAGCCTTGGCCATGTCAAAGATTAACCATACTTGGGCCACGACTGGCTAACCCAGCCTTGGCCGTTCAATGATTATCCATGCTTGGTCCAAGACTGGCTAACCCAGCCTTGGCCGTTCAATGATTATCCATGCTTGGTCCAAGACTGGGTAGCCCAGCCTTGGCCATGCCAATGATTACCCAGACTTGGGCCACGACTGGCTAACCCAGCCTTCGCCGTTCAATGATTATCCAAGCTTGGTCCAAGACTGGGTAGCCCAGCCTTGGCCATGCCAATGATTACCCAGACTTGGACCAAGATTGTCGTACGTTCGGTTATTTACGGCATGATTCGAGTATTTTGGTTTAACGCTCAGTCGTCAGCCATACTTGGCTGTTGTAAACGGCTTATAGTATCGATGCTCAGTCTGTAAACTACGCTTATACATCGTGTGTTATGCAGTCCGTCAATTTTTCACGACTAGTCTCGAAGTCATATTTGTTTTTATTATTGATTGCCGTTTAAAGTAATCTCGTCTAAAGAGTTCAAAGGTGGCGTGCGTTAAATAAAAAAAACAAAAGTTTTAAATAAAGAAACTAATCCAATTATTAGCAGGAAAGGTGTCAATAATCAAATGAGTGCTAACAATCAGTTTTAAAAATGAGGATAATGATCTTAGTGATACAGACTCGTGTAATCTACGAGAATTTAATAATAACTTGGATAACGTCTCCTTCTTTATTAAAGTTAATTGTTTAAATTTAATTAAACATGTAATCAGTGGCGGCGCTAGACCACGCGTGGGCGTCGGCGAAATTCGTTTGCGAGGCCCCCCTTTTTTACCAGTTGCAAGTTGACTAGGGGTGCATGGCATCTTGCCTTACGGCAAATTGCTGATACTTTTCGTGCCATAATTTAAATTTTGGAAAAGCTATAAAAAATTTGAAAAGTGAGAGAAATTGAATTTTATTTAATTCGAAATATTTTGTTGAAGATTTCGAATTGCTTTTTTTCAAAGCAATCACGTTGCGTTAGCTGTGTTGTGCCATCTGACATTTATGTTCACCGTCCCGAACATACTCTTCTTTTATCTATGGTCCTGAAGCTTGAAAGGACAGATGTCATTGCTCTGGCAACCCTGTACACGAGGCTTTGGGAAGGACACTCATGACTGCTATGGCAACCCAGGACGTCAGGTTATTGGAAAGAGGAAGCCGACTAACTCTCTCTGATTTGGACCGCCATAAGATACACATCGTTAACAAGAATTATTAATTTCAACTCTATATTTTTATTTTGTGAATAAACCATGTTATAAAGATTGCTAAGTGTTTCAACTATTCTGAACTAAATGTATATTTATTAATTTCTACGCTAATGGTACAACAGCTGCTTAGAGATGAAATATCGAAGCGCGTAAATGCCGCGTTGCAGTCTAACGGTTATTATAATACATTGGTACGGAACGCGTAGTAATGTAAACAAAATTTGTACTTATTAAAATCTTTATAAAATATCTGATAATTTGATGTGCATATGTCTATTGATCATTTTTGTTCGCCAAATGGCTTTTTTCTACTACTTTTATTGCATCTCCAAAACCGCTAGACCTGCCTTCCTAAAAATGTAATCAGTTTGGCATTTTTTGCCCTGTATTTTTGGAACGTCTTAATATATAAAATGTAAAGACATATGAAATTTTTCATTTTCGATTTTTTTGCGATTACTATAACTGTAAATGATATTGATTTTTAATCAGATAAATACACCAATTGAAATAGACAAAAGTTATACAAGTTAAAATAAACAAACTCTTCAGCAAAAATGGTTTGTTCTCCAGCTATTAGAAAAACACTGAAATTAAATAATTATTCCGAAGAAGTTTGTTTTTTCCAAATCATTTGATTAGCAAACATTTTGTTTTTTCGATCATCAAGTAATTCTGAAGACAAAATGAAAATATAATGAAAATGTGTTAAATAAATCGTAGTTCCATAAAATGTATGTTAGATGAGACTATAATTTTTATCTCTATACGAAGTTTTTTTGAATAAAGATTTTTACAATAAATTACGAAGAAACGGTACGGCCGATCTTTACGAAAAACTATTCAGCACGATCGCCAACTGTAAACTTTCGAAACTTTTCGTTTTTAATTTTCAAAATTGGTTCAGAAATGTCTAAATGTCGTTTTTTTAAGAATCTTTAATTTTTTGTCGACGATGTCGGAGCGGAACAACCAATTTAAATGATTTAAAAAACATTCGATTCGTGTTGGAAAATTGTCAAAGGCAGGTTCAGCGGTTTCGGAGAGGCAAAAAAATTCTAAAAGGTTATCAATTTGGTGATGCAGTTTTTGAAAAAAACTGATCATCCCAATAGAATGATTCAAAAAATATATTGCTTGTGTTGACGGTGTGAAACCATGATTATTTTTAAATTAAGAGTTTTTAGTATTATCTAATTGATAAATTTTTATTGATCATTGATTATTTTCATTCCTCGAATATTTAATTACTGTTTGGATACGTTAAGATACCAACTCGTATTTATTCCAAGAAGAACAATATTTTCAAAGTGCTCACATAAGAAATACACAAATATAAACAATCATAGAATTAGCACGGGCGAAGTTGTTTAGATTAATCTACACTGTTGACAGACGATATTAGATAGCGTCTATAAAATATAAGACAGTAATATGATAGTGCCCGTAAATCATTAATCACCTTCTTTACTCGCACATTAGTATAAAAATTAACTAAACTTTAAATAATTAAAAATTTTCCGGGGCCTTTTGCGAGGCCGTCGGCAGTCACCTAGCGCCGCTACTGCATATAATAAAAAGTATATGATAAAATAACTTTTACGTATTAAATACTTCAAAATTCAATATTAGTTAAATCTTTAAACTTTTCTATAAATTCCATATTTTTTCTGACTCGATTTATCTAATGTTCACTAATCTCAAACTAATAATATACCAAAAGTAATATAGAAGTAATATCGCGTTTGTAAAAAAAACATCACGATATATATTCTATTAGTAGCGCAAAAACGTTTATATCGTTGTAAGATATTATCACAAACATAATTAAAACTTTTATGTTTAGTATGTTTTGATAATATTTTGGCAATTTAATATTGATTTGTTAAATAAAATTTCAACCTGACAAACTTTGTTTATAAAAATAAATTATATCATAGATATATTTGTTCCGTCACGTTCTAATTTCAATATTATTTAAACAAATTAAATAAAATGCAAAGGTGTATTAAATGTGTACCAGTGGCGAAATAATTTTAAGAATAGAAGACGCGTGCTTAGAGGCTTGTGCCTCTGACGCTTTGAGACGCCGCTACGGGCGGCACTTAGGCCGACATCCGACGAAAGTGTGATATTGCTTCAGTCAGTTATTTGTGATATTGAGTTTTAGTGGATCGGTCAAAGATGTTCATAAAATAATGGAAAATGTATAAAACAAAAAGTTCAGCTGCAATACAGTGGGTTTGGACGTAAAATAAAAGGCGAGGAAAAAAGTTTTAGAGAAACTGAACCTTACAAAATTATGGTAAGTTATTGTTTTATTTAAATATTTGTTTATTAACTATTATTATTATAATTATTATTATTGTTGTTGTTTATTATTGTTTCAGAATTCATTATGACAAAATATCAATCGTTACCGAATAATAGACAGAGAAGGTGGTGGACATGCTCAGCGGACGTAATTTAATTACGTATTATTAATAATAAAATTTAACTAATTTAACTATAAATATAAATAAAAAGTAAGTTATTGTCAATGTGTATCTACTATTATTAGTATTACTGACTTCCCGTAAATCGAAATGGATTTTTTTTGCGTATCTTTACATTTCAGGGCTTCGGAACATTTTGGCATACCTAGAAAAAATGGATGTGTGGGTGTTTGTATGTATGTGTGGATACAATTTTTCGTCAAATTTGAATCATCCAAAAAACAAAGTTTTTGGCAAAGGCAGGTCCTATCGTTTTGGATATACGAAGATAAAAGTGCAAAAAATGGCAGAAAGGAAAAAGAATTCTTTTTTGTGGTTCTTTTGAAAGGAAAAAGAATTTTAATTATAACTAAAATTCTGAACACCTCTTATATTAAATTTTAATATTAGACAATGTCCGTTTTAATTCCGATTATTTAAGTTCAATAAACGTCATTGTCCAATTCATAAGCTCTTACATTTTTGTCTATAGAATAAAAATAATTTAATTTGCATTCCGGAAACCGAGCCCGGCCCAGTCGTGGCAATTAAGGATGGCGCTGTCATGGCAAATAACCATGGCCCAGTCGTGGTAATCGAGCCTAGCCCAAGCCTGGCTTAGTCATGGCAACCAAGCCTGGCCCATCGTTATCACTCCAGATTTCTACCAATGCTGGGCCAAGCTTAGCTTACAAGCTTGGCCCAGAGTTGTACATAGTTGGGCCAAGCCTGGGCCAAGTCTGGGCCCGTGGTACTTTCCCGTATGGGGTACTCCGAGAATTATTCGGGATCAAGGGCGATATTCGATAATGTTCGGTAAATAATGGACAGGGAATTGATGGAAAAGTAACAAGTTGCGAACAAATGTCCCGTGAAAATTGCTCCGGGCGGAGCACTAACGATGATATTAATAATAATGTAAAATTATATATGTGCAGAATTATTATGGCCCGTGTAATAATGATTAAATTTCCTACAAATATCTCTGTCATTCCTTTTCTCTCGCGAGAGAGAAGAGTGTCTCTCGTCCGCGTATTTGTTTGTTTGCTTGCCGAAGTGATTTATGCTGGAAGCGATCGATTTACGTGCCCCAACTTTTGCTGACAAATAAATTGAAGAATTCCGGAGAAAAATTATTAGTTTCGGTCGTGCTCTGCGAAAGAAATAACAAACTCTCTTACACCCGTCGTCTTCTCTTCTCCTTTCCGACTTTTCTTCCTTATCGATGCCTTTTCTGCCTGGACAGAACGATATTTTCCTTTCGACTCGACTCGAAAGAAGTTTGAACTAGCTGTAACTTACAGCCTGTAAGTGGAATTCTGTCTTAAGGCAATTAAGGCATCGTGCCTTAAGGCAAATTGCTGAAACTTCCCGTACCAAAAATTATTATTTTTTTAAAAACGATTAACATTTTTGAAAAAAAATTACTTTGAAAAAATAAGATTTTTGAGAAACTATAAATTGGACAAAAAATTACTTTTTTTTGAAAAAAAAAATTAAAAAAAAAAAAGATTTTTTTTTTTTGAAAAAAAAAATTTTTTCTTCATTTTGACATATTGTGGAAGATCTGAACTTTCTTTTCAAAGCAATCGTACTGCTTTAACTGCATAGGGACAAAATATAAAGCGCGTGAGCCCCGCGTCGCTGTCTAACGCATAAGCATTGGTACGGAACCCATAGGAATGTTAACAAAATGTATACTTATTGTTAAAATCTCTATAAAATATCTGATAATTTGATGTGCATATGTCTAATGATCATTTTTGACCGCCAAATGGCTCATTTTTTTACTCTTTTCCTCCATATCTCCGAAACCGCTAGACCTACCTTCATGAAAATTTTATCGATTCTTCATCTTGTCAATACAAGTGAAATGGTTTTTGAATTATTCAAATCGGACGCCCCGTTCTCTTAAAAACTGAGTTACCGTTTTCGGCACTTTTTGCGCCGTATCTTCGGAACGGCTAGACCTGCCTTTGCCAAAAACTAATCAGCACGTCTCCTTATTAATACGAATGTTTTTTGAATTATTCAAATCGGTTGATCGGTGTTCCCGAAATCGTCGACGGAAATTTGTATCCGCACACGCACACACACATACATCCATTTTTTCTAAGGTATGCCAAAATACTCAGAAACCTTTAAAACGTAAAGATATATAAAAATGTTCATTTTCGATTTTTTGCGATTACTATAACTTGCCCTACGGGAATAATAGAATTACTATAACTGAAACACAAATACTTCCAACGCAAAGTTAAATTAATTTTGAGGTTAAAGCGCAAATCGAAGTTAGATACTAGAAAGAGTATAATTTTTTTTTGATAATTGCTTGAGATAATTTAGTAATTCTTCTAAGTTGTTCTTATAATATTTATTTTGCGTGAACTGCCATAGTTTCAACTTGCGTTTTTAACACGTTCACTAAGAGTTTATCATAACTTTGTATTATCATACATTTACAACATTTTGCAAATAACAAAAAAAAACTTGTCAAATTGCTTCACAATTTGTAATTACAAATTACAATTCTTACAAAAAGATAGAATTTTATTCAATCCGCGGGTTAAAAGTTTAGGAGTTAAAAATACAAATCGAGAGTATAACACATGGATGGATAATAAAAAATGTTATATGACCGCCTTTTTGAATTACCAAATTATCTCCAACGGTACCTGAAATATTGCATTTTTAGTTTTTCTACATTTTATAGATTTGTATTGATTGCTCGCATGAGTTTGTGTTGTCACCTACGCACTTGATTCTTACCTGCAAAATATTTATTTGTAATATCTCAGGAACACCTTGAGATAATTTAGTAATTCAAAAAGTTTATCTTAAAACACTTTTTCTCACCCATCTTGCAGTTATACTCCTGTTTATAATTTGTGTTTTTAACTGTTTTAATTAATAAATTAATAAATTAATAATTAATAATTAATAAATATGCAATTCCTAAAGTTTTATATTATACGTAGCACAATAAATCAAGAATATATAGTTACTACATCGAAGCCAATCTCTAATAAAAATGTTTGTACTCGTCAAAAATAAACGAGCACAACAATATTAATTTTCCTTTCCAAGCTCATTTTGTTTTTTAACTTTCAAAAAATAAAAAGCCATTATTTTTAATATTAGCACGTCCGATAATGCGTTTTTCTTATTTTTTTCTTGCATGCTCTAGAAATTTCTGCAGTTAATCATTCAGAGTGCTAATGCAGATTTATTAGGTTTTGAATTCGAAACTTTGAAAGTAATATTTCTGCATCAAATAATAAACAGGGCATTTCACTTTGAAAAATTTGTTGAATGTTGGGCGTAGATTTAAATTAAACGGTGAGAATCGTTCAGAGAAATTGGTAATAAATAATAAGGGTATAGAGTCTCTGAGTATTTATTTACTACAGTAATATTTGTAATACACGTTACAAAGCTAAATAATCTGCAGTGAAAGCAACTGCAAATTAGTATTTACGCTCGGGAATAAGAATTGATTTTAACTGAAATAAATGATTTTTTACTTCTTTGTTAACAGAAGATTTGTTACCATTAAGGGGCGCACCTAGTGTGACAACCTAAATAAAGGTCATTTATGGGAATTAAAAAATAAAAAAAACTACTTAATCCATCTATTTGAAATTTTGAGGTTATATTTATACATGTTTTGAGAATACACAGTAAAATTTTTGAAATAAAATATTAAATACTTTTGAAATGACACACAATCTCCGGCGGCACCAAAAAAATCCTCCACTGCTGTAGTGATTGCAGCTTTCTCCGTTGATAAAATATAAAAACAAAAAATTTTCGTTAAACTAGAACATATTGTCTGTACGATGAACCTCGGACGAACAAAAAAATAAATTAAAAATTGACAAAATGTTAAATGAAAAAAAGTTAAATTTTTCCCAAAATTTTGGTCGTTTCTGGCCTGCTAAAATTTCATTTTTGATTACATCAAAAAACTGGAGGGTCATCGTATGGGGAACTATATAGAGAAGATGCAAGAAAAATATTTGATAGCAATCGGATCATTTGTCTCCGAGTAAGTCACTCCAGCAAATTCGAAAAATACTGTTTCGAGAAAAACGCGTTTAAAGATAAAATGATCGTTATACTATATACTATATATACTTTTTTTAAATGACTATAACTTAAAACATATTCAAGATATCGCTTCAAAATTTCAGTATGTTAATTTTAAAGGTATAACCTAGGGATCGTTCAAGTATTACGTAAGCAAATTTATTACAATTATTTACCCTCCCCCATCCCCTATGTCAGCAAAAGTGAGCAAAGCTCTTACCCCCTACCCCCATGCTTACGTAAACATTTTGCAATTAATGTAAAAAAAGAAAAATACTACCTATGACGTAATCATCATCCATACTCCTCTGCCCCCCCCCCATGTCAACCCAAAATAAGCAAATCAACAACCCCCTCGCCCCCCTATAGTGCTTACGTAATACTTGAACGGCCCCCTATCCAAATATGAAAAAATTCAAAATTCAATTTTTTGAAAATTTCACACTAGGTGTGCCCCTTAATATATTGAGCTTAATATAAATGAATAATCTTGAGACAAAATTTCAAAAAAAAAAAATAAGTAAGCAACTCGTTGTATTTATGAAACGCCTTTTGGAATCTTGTACATATATTTATTACTTAATCAGAGCCTTCGCTAATATATAAGACATCCATCTGAGCCTATCTTGGCCTATATCATCCGTTGTTTCTGATATCGGATATAAACTTGAAAACTTTCCACATCACCTACTCGTGCGCCAGTTATTAATGATTTTGTTGATTGATAGCACTTTATATATTATATCACCACCGCCACCGTCATAGACGCCAAAAAGGGAAACATGGTCCTTTCCTTCCTTTTAGAAGGGAAAGATGAAGGACCGATATATTGTACATTTTGATAGATCCCAAATATACTGAACTCTGGAATCTAATTAATAATTTGACAGTTTGAGCTATACAGACGAGCTATACGACGAGCAACCTTAGGAATTGCGCTAATAGTTGACTGATACTTTTGAACGTGTGGACGTTTTCTCACTTGTTTCAAGTATAATATCTCCGATTGATAAATCTTTCGGCCGGAAGCGGGAACAAACAAAAACAGCGCCACCAACGGCAGAAGCACACTATACGACTATTACCGAATACGAATACGAATGCAGAAAGGACGTCCGTCGGCCAATAAATCTCACTCTGTCATAATTGATTGATCGCGGATACGTCAAACTTGGTCCGAATAGAATTTTGATTAATAGGTTCCGTACATACAACATACAACCGACTACTCGGCTGGATACAGATACCAAGCGACTGGGCCGTTTCTTTTGCATCAATAATATAGATACAATCACCGAATCTCTCTAATTAATCTTTCTTTTCACGTAATTATCAAACTAGTTGGTATTGGTATTCTGCCTTGGGGCAAGTTACATGAACTGTGCGTAAATAATCGACACAATCAATAAAAAAAATAATTTATTTATGAGTGATTAGAAGTATTCCGAGTGGATTAATTACACATAATTGAGAACGAACGATCACATTAGCTCAATGTATTTTCTAAAAGCAAATTTTCAAAAATCAATAATTTTTATAATTGAACCAGTATCCGTAGGACTTTAATGGTTCAGTATGTTCATCAAGACCAAGTAAATCGTCTAATTTTAATTTTAACTAGTTGGTTTGGTATTTAGCCTTGAGGCAAGTTACATGAACTTCCCGATATATTTAAATAATCGACTTAATCAATAAAAAATAAATTAATTTATGAGTCATTAAAAGTATTCCGAGTGGATTTATTACACATAATTGAAAACGAACAAACACTTTGACACGGAGTATTTTCTAAATTTTCAAAAATCAATAATTTTTATAATTGAACCAGTTTCCAGGACTTTAAAGGTTTATTATGTTCAAGACCAAGTACTCTATCATTATACCAAGTAAATAGTCTAATTTTAATTTCAACAAATGTCAAAAGAACTACTCATTTTCTCAAACTTTGATGAATTTTTAAAATCAAACTATTTGTCGTAAGGCCGTAATATTTCAGTAAGTTCTATAAGACAATGAATATATCATTCATCATATCGCCAAAAAAGTTTCATAAAAATCGGCTTAAATTTTTTTTAACAGTTAATTACAAAAAACACGGCTCAGTAGATTTTCACCGAAAACTAATCAGTATCATTCCCAACTAATATCTTTAGTACAGTTTTTGATTTTTTGAAATCGATTCGGTAGTATGAGCTTAAATGTGGACGAAAAGTTTAACACTTTTTTTCAAATGACAAAGAAACGGCTTGACAGATCTTCGCACAAAACTGACAAATGAGAGTGCTTATCGAGATACATCTAATGGCTTTTAAATTTCTGAAATCGGTTCAGGCGTTTTTGAGCAAACGTAGATGAAAGGTTAGCCCGCAATTCTGAATCGATTTTGAAAATTCAAAAACCGTTCGAAAGATATTGGTTGGACGAATTTTTAAAGTTAAACGAGTTGCCATAGGGCCGTAATATTTTAGTATGATCTAGAAGACTATTGTATCTACCTCAAAAAAATAATAAAAAAAAAATTTTTAACACTTTATTACAAGAAAACGGCCAGGTCGATCTCTGCCAAAAACTAATCAGCACGATTCCCAACCAATATCTTTCGAACGGTTTTTGAATTTTCAAAATCGATTCAGAATTGCGGGCTAAAACGTAGACGATTTTTTTTTACTTTTCTGCGATTTACAGAGAAACGGCTCGGCCGATCGTAGCGCAAAAGTGACAAACGATAGTCCTCATCGAGATACATCGAATGACTTTTAAATTTTTGAAATCGGTCCAGCCGTTTTTGAGAAAACGTCGATTCACGGCAAGAAATCTATTCACATATACGCACACATCCTTTTTCCCAATTTGGTGTCATTCGATTCAGAATGGTTTGAAATGTCGAGAAAACATAAAATTTAGCGAATCGGATTTTTTGATGAAGACATCATAAACTTCTCCATCGGGAAGTTCAAAATTTTATATTTTTTCTAGAAAATCCTACTTGCTAATACATATTGTATTTTCTCGACATTTAAATCAATCCAAAGTACAGTAGAACTTCGATTAACCGGACTAATTGTTGTCAATAGAAATTGACATTTCCTTATGTATGTCCATATATATTTTCTTTTTTTCTTTTTTTTTTAATTTTTATTTTCAATAGCAATCAGAATACATGACTATTCTATGAGCTATTTGGCTTATGTCATTCACTCACACACATACACACACACTTGCAAACACACATATAAATTTATCGGATCAATATTACAATCATATTTAGAGAATCTCTTCAATAAATGATTCAATTATTCTGTTCGTATTATCTAAGGTTCCTCCATATTATCTTCGGGCAGCTTCTTCTTCAGTCTTCTTGAAGTTGATGTCTCAAGAAGCTGAATGACTATATGGTTTGAATGATGTTGTAGTTTTTGAAAATGTTTTATATATATTTTTATTAAATTCCCGAAGGAGAAGTTTATGTTTTCATCAAAAAATCCGATTCGCTAATTTTATGTTTTCTCGACGTTTCGAGCCATTCTGAATCGAATGAGACCAAATTTGGAAAAAGTATGTGTGTGTGTGTGTGTGTGTGTGTGAACAGATTTTTTGCCGTAAATCGACGTTTTCTCCAGAACGGCTGGACCGATTTCAAAAATTTAAAAGCCATTTGATGTATCTCGATGAGGACTATCGTCTCTGAGTTTTGTGCGGCGATCGGCCGGGCCGTTTCGTTGTAAATTGCAGAAAAGTGAAAAATTTTTCGCCCACGTTTTAGCCCGCAATTCTAAATCGATTCTGAAAATTCAAAAACCATTCGATAGATATTGTTTGGAAATCGTGCTGATTAGTTTTTGGTAAAGATCGGCCGAGCCGTTTTCTTGTAATAACGTTTTAAAAAAAAAAATTTCGACAATTTTTATGATTTTTTTTTGACGGTAATTACCAAAGTTTTCTAGGTCATACTAAAATATTACGGCCCTACGACAACTCGTTTAGCTTTAAAAATTCGTCAAAGTTTGCTAACAGTTAAAAAAATGTGCTAACATAGAGTTAATGGTTTAAACAAGCATACTCGAATAAAATATACAAAAATTTTATTTTTGAAAAAAAAAATAGTTCAAAATTGTATACGAATAGATAAATTTTTATTCGTATGTATTCATGCATCGAGGCAAAATGCTACTTACATCTAGTTGTCTGATTTTAGTCATTGCTCATCACAAGAGTGTCTTGTTTCAAATTGCTGATTAGTAAAGTTCTGTTTCTACGCTTGATTGATATTGTTTATAACCTTTTTGTTTATCTAAATCTTAACTATAAATTGCGCGATGTTCCTTATATTTAGTTTTTTCGCCAGAAGAGTCCTTAAGTTATGAAACGATGCTCATCTTTTTGTTTGCTCGTTAGTAGTATTGTTTAGTGTGACTGACATTGTTCATACCTTTTATATTGTTATTATATGATGTTACACAGGTTGCTTATCAGTGGAGTCCTTATTTTTATTTTTTAGTTCACTTTATGAAATATCACTCAGCAGAGTGTCTGGTTTTCTTTTGTTTGCTAGTAGAGTTCTTTTCCTTAGATTGACTTAGATTACCAATGTTGATAACCATTTTTATTAAATCTTGAATACAAATCGCACTATGGTGCTTAGTTCGCTCGTCAATAGTCTCTTTTCAATTTTAGTTCATTTAATTAAATATTGCTCAGTATAGAGTGCCTTGTTTTAGTTTGCTCTTTAGTAGAGTTCTTTTGCCTAATATGATTGTTATTGTTTATGTATTGTGTATATGTATATGTATTGTGTATATCCTTTATATTTTTAATAAATCTTATTGTGTTGTATTTATTGAGTCGTAATGGTTAACCTTAAGGCAAAATACCACTTGGATTTAGTTAAACATATTTATAATTAATAACCTCAAAATAATGTAAACATGTTTAACCCTCCATAGGTCGCAGTGGTCTGGCCAGACTTTTTTCGACTTCAATTTAAAAAAAAAATACTTTTAGTAATTCTATCGACTTGAAATTTCTGGACTTTTCCTAAAATTTCATTAGCTGTCGATCAATGAAAAAATCAGGACGAAAATATGTCCATAGCCAGACTACTCCGACCGTTTGATGGTAAATATCCGACCGACGGAGGGTTAATTTGAGAATATGTTATATTTTTTCTCAAAAATCTCAAATGGTTGATTGTCACTGCTTTATGACGAGTATATTCGTTAACACACAAAAATTTGTAGAATTCTCCGTGACGAGTATACTCGTCAATCACAGTTTACTGGTCAAGGAAAAATGCCACTTACACCTAGTTTGGGCGTATAACTTGTCAAAGAAAATTCAATCTAAAAAATAGAATTTTGTATTGTGATCTCGATAATTTAAATTAAGTCAAATCAAAATAAATGTTTAGCTTTAAGGGTTAATAGGAATGTGTTACGTCCACAAAATATTAGGTCGAGGTCGTTTGTGGCGTTTAATAACTAATATATAATAACAAATAACTCAGGAAATACAAATCTTGACAAATCATAAAGCTCAATCAAATTAAACTTATATGTATAATATAAGTTTAAAAACTTATAATAGTCGATAAAAAAAACGATGCTTCTAATATGGCGGGTAAGAAAATTGATGAAAGATGAGATTTCTGATATGAGAATTGTATAATTCACAAGAAAAGCTTATATATATATATATATATATATATATATATATATATATATATGATGATAACTTTTAAATTATCTTAGTTATCTTAAAACTATATTAAACTAATTTTTAGATAATCAAATTATCTACATATTTCTCTGATATTATATTTATGTCAAATAAACTTTCATTACTAAAATATGGATGGAGCGCGAAGTGCGTTGAAGATTTTGTTTAAGAGTTTGAAGTTAAGTCTAGAGTGTGAGGTCGAGGCGTGTGATTCGGACGTTCATGCTGGACTTTTTTGGGTTGAAATTTTTAGTTTTATTTGTATTAAAATTTTAAAATTTAGAACAAAAAGTGTATATTTATTTTGCGAATCGCGATTGTTTTTGAGATTTTAATACAATTTAGAGTTAAGTTTTTTTAGCATCTGTGATTTTAGAAATGAAAGTTTATTTGGCATGAATATAATATTAGAGAAAAATGTAGATAATTTTTTATCTAAAATATTGTCTAAGGAAAAATAATGATAACTAAGATATTAATAGTTATATCGTTTAATACCTAAAACTTTTTCAGTTCTTAACTTACATACTTATTAAACTTCTGTAGAAGTTTCATAAAGTTTCGTCAACAAGTTCTATTTTAAAAAAATATTTATTTGAGAACAATTTTGTATGAAGAAATTTATGTTGAGGACATTTTTCTGTATTTTTAAAGATAACTCTTAAATTATCTTAGTTATCTAGAAACAATTAAAGATAATTAAATTATCTACACTTTTCTCTAATATTGTATTTGTATAAAATAAACTTTCATTACTAAAAAATACACTTAAACATCATCATATTTCATTCTTTCATATAATACTTTGTGGTACATTTATCTATATTTTTATAGATAACTCTTAAATTATTTTAGTTATCTTAAAACAATCTTAGATAATTTTAAAGACAACTAAATTTTCAATGTTTTTGTCTATTATTATATTTGTGTAAACTGAACTTTCATTAACAAAAATTACACATACATACATTAAATAAAATTAAAAACTTTATTGTAGTACAAATTATCATCATTATCATAAGTAGTGAGTCAAAAAGTTTTACTTCAAATATAGGCTTGTTGGGTATCAAATGAAAGGGCTCGACGACCTTTATTCATCGGTCATAACAACAGCCTCAAAATGTCAATAGGGTTCTGTATAAATTATTTATTTAATTTCTAGTATCAATTTTTGTCATTTAAAATATACCACGTCGCTGTAGAAGTCTTACTGTGTTAGAACATATTATAAACAGTGTAATTTAGAACAAATTCACCGAATAAACCATTTACGTTAGACGTACCGTTCAAAAGTTACAAAAGATTTAACAAAGGGACGATCAATGGGTTGCAAAACTCTAGTTGGAACATAAGTTTACAAGTTTTACTTCAAATATAGGCATGTGGGGTATCAAATAATAGGTCTCGACGAGCTCTATCCAAATATCATAGTAACAAACTCCATGTACGTCACAATGTCTATTTAGGCAATATTAAAATATTGCAATTTGTCGTCCGGCGGTACATTTTTCTATACTTTTAAAGATAGCTCTTAAATTATCTAAGTTATCTTAAAACAATCTTAGATATACTGAAAGTTCAATAAATCATCTACGTTTTTGTCTAATATTGTATTCACATCAAATAAATTTTCATTACTAAAAAATCCACTTAAAGATCACCATATACGCAAAATACAATTAAAAATATTTCATGCAATATCCTGCGGTACATTTATCTATATTTCTCCAGATAACTCCTAAAATATCTTAGTTATCTAAAAACTATTTTTCGAATTTTACAGTCAATAAAATTATCTAAAACATCCCCTAACACCATATCCACTTTCAACTACTCCTTGAAGTCTAAAATCGCATATAAACCCTGACGTATATACACGTCGTTTCTATATCTATTTTATAGACACATATCCGCTTTGGAAGCCTTTCATCCGTTATTGTTCGCAGTTTAACGGAATTTCCCTTCTTGGTCGTAAATTCACACTAAATACAATAGATGTCGGGGGTATTAAAACGAGATTAAATTCTTAAGTGTTAATATGCATTGTGTGTGGGAATTTATTAGGAAAACGTGTTGAGAATGGAAATGGAGGTTATGGGGTTGGGGTTGTGTTAGTTGGATAGAGCTCGTTGAGACCTTTTATTTGATACCCCACATGCCTATATTTGAAGTAAAACTTGTGAACTTACGTTTGATCTCGATTTCTGCAACCCATTGGTCGACATTTTGTTATATCTCTTGTAACTTTTGAACGGTTCGTCTGAAGTAAATGGTTTCTTCGGGGAATTTGTGCTAAATTAAATCGTCTATAATATCTTTCAATATAGTTTGACACTACAGCAATTTTAAATGGAAAACTTTAACATTAGTAGTTAAATAAATAGTGTATTGAGTACGTTATTACGTTATTTGGATAGTGCTTGTCGAGACGTTTCATTTGATACCCCACATGCCTATGTTTGAAGTAAAACTTGTAAACTTATGTTCAAACTCCTGTTTTGCAACCCATTGGTCGACTTTTTATTGTATCTCTTGTAACTTTTGAACGGTTCGTCTAAAGCGAATGGTTTATTCGACAAATATGTGCTAAATTAAATTGTTTGTTTTAGTTTTTATTGCAATTTAATTCTACAGCAATTTTGTATACTTTAAACTTCAAAAATAGTCATTGAAAAATGGGTAAATGATTTTTATGGATCCTTATTGGTGTTATGTTTCTGTTTCTAAGATATTTGGATAGTGCTCGTCGAGACCTTTCATTTGATACCCAACATGCCTAAACTCGTCAAATATATCAGTGACGTCCAAAACAGACCTATAGAATTCCGTACAATCACATATATCTGATATTCAAAACTAATTTTTGAGTTTCTATTGCAATTTTAAAGTATACCGAGTAGATTGAAGGATTGATATTAAGTACAGTTATAGATAATTTAATTTAGAACAAATTTGCCGAATATTTCATTCATTTTGGACGAACCGTTCAAAAGTTACAAGAATTTCAATAAATAAATGCATGCAAACGTGCTGTCGTACTATAAATAGTACAGCGGGTCAAATGCGAGTTAAAAAGTTTTACTTCAAATTTGTAGCTAATTCTTTCAGCTTCAAATCAGCTAAAGACAGTTTTGAGTTTGAATTTTCAGTTTAGAAGTTCTAGCAAAAAAAGTAAAGGCATTCTTGATTCCAGCACTGACGAAAGTTTAGTAGGCGAACTGAAAATTTGGGTTTTGTAGGATAAATAATACAAATTTTGAGAAATAATTTGAGACAAACTTATAACTAGTTTTTGTAGCTACAAATTAGCTAAATACTGCTTTCAGTTGGCACAATTAGTTTTGAAGTTACAGCTAAAAAAGTAAACACAAGTCCTAGTGCTTGTACCAACTAAATCTTAAATAGTGCTCAAGGAATTTGGTTTTTGCAAAATAAATATTAATGATATCGTAGTAAAGTCTTAGATAAAATGGTAGCTAGTACTATAAGCTACAAATTAGCTAAAGATAGTTCTTAGCTAACACAATTAGTTTGGAAGTTATAGCTATAAAACTAAACACAAGTCTAAGTGTTGGTACTAACAAAGTTTATATGTACACTAAGAAATTCTTTATAATAAGATAACTGTTAAAGATATCCTAGTACAGTATTAGACAAACTTTTTGCTTTTATTTCAAGCTACAAAATAGCTGAAGATAGTATTTAGCTACGACATTTAGTTTAACAGTTATAGCTAAAAAAAAACTACACACAAGCTCTAGTGCTGTACTGAAGAAAGTTTTTAAGGGCTGTACAAAATTAGATTTACCAAGGTAACTATAAAAGTTAAACTTGTAGCTAGTACTTCGAGCTATAAATTATCTAAAGATAGTTTGTAGCTAGCATAATTAGTTTGGAAGTTATAGGTATAAAACTAAACACAAGTCCTAGAGCAGGTACTAATCAACATTTACATATTGCTCCAGGAAATTAAATTTTGTAAGATAATTGTTAAAGATATCTTAGTATACTATAAGACAAACTTGTAGCTAGTACTTTAGGCTATAAATTAGCTAAAGACAGTTTTCAGTTTCAACCAACATTTTAGAAAATATAGCACACAAATCGTAAGAATGCAACCACTTCATATAATTTGAGTTGAAGCATTGATAATTTTTAATTGCATTTATTAAAAAAATAATCAAAAATTGCTATAATATTAGTGTAAATTGATAGATATTTCAATTAGCTAAACATACCTTATAGTTTGCATAATTAGTTTGGAAAATATAAAAGAAAAACTATAAAATTGTATATTTATATACTACTTGTTTAGCTAGTTTGTTTATTTATAATTACATTTTCATATTAAATATTATTTATGAAACTTACAAAAATATTAGCTTGAATTTTAGTTAATTTTATTATATACAAATTACCTAAACACACATTATAGTTTGTATAAATAGTTTAGAAGTTACAAAACTAAAACTACAAAAATATCTTCATCATATAATTTCATCAGCAATTATTTATAAAATTTACAATAATGTTACCTCAAATTTTATAAAATTCAATTAGCTACGAATTAGCTAAACATACCTCATACCTTTCACAAATAGCTTAGAAGTTATTCAAAAAAAACTATGAATTTCCTGCTAAATTTTGGAAGTTCAAGTGTGAAACACGCTTTACAGCCCTAAAGCTTCCACTACACTCAATCGGCGCCATATAAAACCCTAAACAAAGCTCATAAGCAAAAGCGCAAGTGTGGCTACTGCTTTAGGCTAAAGCGTGCTTCACACTGTGCAATTAAAATTTAATTCAGTAAATAAATTTTTGAAAGCGTTTTTAAACCACAATTTGTTCCAACACATCTATACTTATATACATCAAATCAAAGGTAATTTCAAGCCCAAAAAACTGGCTAAACACAATTCTTATTTACACCAATATTCCAAAAATTATTTGCAAAAATTTGATTTTTTTTTGTCTTTTTCCAGTCATATCATGCAGAGTTACATCAAATCGAACTCTTCAATCAGTTGACACAGAAATTAATAGCTGTTTATCAGCACGATGACACGTCACGTATAAAAAAGATGACAGAATGTGTCAATCAACGTTATGCTAATTTGACACAAGCAGTTGTGGCCAGAGGAAGGGTCCTCAATGCTGCTATTAACTCTTTACATAACTTCGACAGGTGAGTGATAATTTGAGTAATAAATTGTAAAAGACAGGTGATAAGTATATTTTGTTGCATATCAAATAAAAGGTTATGAAATTGTCTACAAGTCTGTATAAAGGGATTTTTAAAGTTTGGAACAAAATTTTGCAAAAAACAATTTTTCAAAGTCACGTGTTAATTTATGATACTAGTTGCAATGGGTGCAGATTTTTGTTTGCACGTACATTTTGTTCTAGATATTTCAAATATTACAAAAGTGTTATATATTGTTAGAAAGCTAATTAGCTTTAGTTTAGCTTTAGTTTAGCTTAGTTAGAAATTAGGTTAGAAATTAGCTACAAATCTGTATATAACGTTTAATAACTTTGCGAACAAAATTATTTAGGAAAAATCTGTAAAGTTCAAACTTTAGTATCGAGTTATTAGACTTTGGTAGACGTTATAGGGTATATTTTTCTACGTTTGCGTTCATATTGCTAAAATTTGTTTCACAACATATATGTTATTATATATCGTTAAAAAAGTAATAAAATATTATCTATAAATGTGTATATAATAATTTAGTACGTTACAAACAAAATTTTGTTCAAAAAAATTTCAAACTTTGATGTCATTTTATGATCAAATTGGAGTGTGATTTTATATTTTTAGTTGCAATGGATGCACTTTTACTTTCTTTGCACGTGCATTTTGTTCTAGATATTTTCAAAATAACAATAGCGTTATATATTGTTGGAAAGCTAATAAAATGGTCTATAAATCTGTATATAACGTTTCAAAACTTTGCGAACAAAATTATTCAAGAAAAATTTCTAAACTTGAATTTTAGTGTATAGTTCTTCGTAACCTATGCAATACGTACTGATAATACTAAATTTAATTTAACTAAACAATTTTTATTAATAATTTTATTCCAACAGTTACAAAACTAAAAATGCACATTTGCAGACAATTTTATAAGTTTTGTATTGATATATAATAGTGTATTAAAATTTAAACATTTTTTCTGATAAATAATGCAAACTTAAATAAAGTGTGACTAAACATCTATATTATTGATATTTGTTTGAGTAGTAAAGTTTGAGTAGTTTTGGTCAAAAGTTTTGTTCTAAAACTTTTAAAACCGTAAATACAGATTTATGCACAATTTAATATGCTTTGTAATAATGCATAATAATATATGAATGTTTAAACAAAATTTTTTGTAAATTATGCAAATTTAAAAAAAATGTCCGCAAAAATTATTAATGCTATTGCAAACTTTTGACTAATGGTACAGTTTTGTTTATAATTCAATTTTCTTACAATGTGTTTTTATAAATATTTATCATTATATATCATTAGAAAGCTAATAAAATTATCTATAAATCTGTATATAACACTTTGTGACTTTTAGAACAAATTTATTTGAAAAAATATAATCTACACATAGCGAATATTGTTGTAAAGCTTTTGAACATTTTTTTATATTTGATTAAAATTTTTAATAAATTATTTAAATATTAACATTTATTTATATACTGTTAAAAAGCTAATGAAATTCTCTACAAATCTGTATATAACAATTTAAAACGTTTAGAACAAATATATATTAAAAAAAATTGTTCAAACTTCAAAATCAAGTACTAAGTCATTTGCATCTATTTGAGTAAACTAAGATGTCTGCTGGTTACATTATATACATTATTATATATCGTTAGAAAGCTAATTAAAGTATCTAAAATGCTGTATATAACGATTTAAAAGTTTTACAACAAAAATGCCTAGAAAATATTGTTAAACCTTGAATTTGCACATTTTCTTACATAATATGAAAACTCTGTATATATATATATATATATATATATATATATATATATATATATTTATTTAGATCTTTGGAGAAGTTCTTGGCATGGTTATCGGAGGCTGAAAGTTGTATGGAGGCAATTGAATCGGAGACTGATAGGACTCCGGCTGGAACGAACAGTAGGCAGAGGGATATGAGGATGCCCCAGCATCAGTTAAAGGTCAGTTTTATATTTAATTTATATATATATATATATATATATATATATATATATATAAAGGATGAACATTAACCCTTTTTTATACTACGTACATCTGTTGGAGCGACGCTACAACGTTAATACAAGTCGTACACTTAGGTTCATACAAATGCTAAAGGGTTGGTTTGTAGTGCACCACTAGATGGAACATGTAGTAATGGCATGGGACTTGTTAATTTTTTTTTTTTTTTATTTCACTTTATTTCAGCAATCAGAAATACAAAAATAATTTCTATGAGCTAAACTGTACATTTAAATAAGTATGATATTATATAAGATAATCCAGTGATATATCTTACTTAGTTTACATAAAATCGAATGGCCATAATATCCTTTTCAGTCTTCTATTGTCATGCGGTAGTAAGATGTCTGCAACTATTGGGTTTGGGTGGGTCTCTAATTTATTTCTATGGATTAAGGCACGCTCTTGTATTGTTTGCCGGACTGTTAACATTTCCAGGTCATTGTGTATTGTAAAGTTTGTCACGTACCATGGTGCGTTTATAATTGATCTTAGAATTTTATTTTGCATTCTTTCTATTATTGCAATATTCGATTTTGAAGCAGTGCCCCATAACTCTACGCCATACATCCAAATTGGTTTCATTACACATTTATACAAAAGTAATTTGTTCTCTGCAGATAATTTGGAGTTTCGGTTTATTAGCCAATATAATTCTTTCATTTTCTGTTTGATTTGATTCTTCTTATTATTAATATGATGTCTCCATGTTAATTTGTTATCTAGATGCATACCCAAGTACTTTACCACATCTGATTGTGGGACAGGTTTGTTATTTAGGTAGACTGCGGGGCATGTATTATCAGTGGCGGATTAAGCCATCTGCCGCCCTAGGCCATATAAAATCAGCCGCCCTTTTTAATAGACAAAAATTTATCTTATTATTTAAAAAATATATTTTAAATTACTTAATATATTTTTTATTTTTTGAAATAATAATTGTTAAATAATACAAATAAATGTTTATTAAATATTAACAATATAATATAAATATAATACTCATTTTTCTAAAACTATAATTTATAGCTATTCGTAAATATTTTTTTCTGGATTTTGTCTGAACAAAAACATCAACAATCAATATCATTGTAATCAATTTCTTGAACAAGTTGTGCTTCGATAGTCAGTATTGCTAAAGCACTAAGTCTATCCTGGCTCTTTTCAAAGTAGAAAAAGACCTTTCTCCAGAACAATTTGTAACAGGATTACTCAAAAAGATCCGTAAAGCAATGTCTATATTTGGATAAACTTCACGAAGATTATTAGAATGCAAAAAATTATATATTCCTTGTGCGGAACGAACATCTTCCGTACTTGAAAAAGATTCTATTAGTAGGTGTTGTAAATGAATGCATTAATTTCCTAATGTATCTTCCAAATCTTCAGGATACTTAGTGACTAAGTCATCTGCCCGAATTTTTAATTCTCTAGTTTCCATTTCAAATAAATTGTCAAAAATATTAAATTTTTCATAGAGCGTATGATAAGCACTTTTACGGCCTGCCAATTGAACACTTAAAGTGTCTAAAATTCGATAATAAATATTTATTCGAAAATTTTCTTCTCTACATAAAAATACTCTTTCATACTCTTATGACTCGTCTGCCTGAAATTTTCGGGTTCTTTTACGATGATTGTCATGATAATAGTTTTTTACCCCAGAAAGTGCTTTTTCTTTTTCCTCGTATTCGGAAAATTGTTTAGCTCTCATGTCCTGTAAAAATAATGCCAAAGAACTATACATTTGTGAAACAGATGATAAATTAGATTTATTTTAGAGTTCCACTTTATCAAACCGCTGAACCTGCCTTCTTATAAATTCAATTAATGCTTCAATACGTCAATATAAGTGAAGTAAAATATGCATAAAAAACTTCTTTCATTTCTGAGATCTCCCAAAATTCTTACATATTTTTAATGAATATCCATTTTTGCAAATTGTTAATATCAAGAGCGATAGAATTGAGTAAAAATCAAAGCAAAACCTTAATAAGTCAATAAATGATCTTCTAGAGATTAACAGCAAATTCGCCGGCTATCAAGAAATTCTAGCGTTAATATTAACGTTAAAACAATATGTGATTGTGTCATGTCACATTTCCTCAAGTAAAAACTTGTTGCCAAATTCAATACCTAGAAATTTTAAATATCTGTACCGTATGGTTCAACAGTAACTCTGATTGCTTTACGATTGCAGCTCGTTATTGCGCAGTTTAACATGAAAAATCTATGACTAAGAGGTCTGGTCAAAATACAACATGAAAATTTTCATTTTCGATTTTTTTGCAATTACTATAATTTAGCCTCAGGTATGTTACTGAGCTCATTACATCGAAATTGACGTCGATTGACGCAAACTCGAAAAGCTCAAAATATTTAAAAAATCTATTTTTTTCAAGGTTATTCTTAAAAAAAATACTAACAAGTAATCAAAATACTTACAACAGATGAACCTAATTTTTGCTGAACAAATTTTTTTGAACTTGTCACAGTTGTCATAAATATTAGAAATTTTTGGAATTTTATTCAGTAAACACTCTTGTTTTAAAGATTCTTCTGTTCTCCTTTTACGATATTCTGCACCACTTAGTTTTTTTCGGTACCCACTCATTGTAATTGTAAATAAAATGATTAAATTCAGACAAACCGAACAACTTAGTTAAAAAAGAGTCTAACTCAAAATAATATCTAATTTAAATCTTTAATGGTACTGAACACAATAATAAAATTATAAGACTTTTTACTTAAACGACTATCGTAAGACTGAAATAATTGCTGCGTTTTGTTTATAGTTCGATCTTAGATTTATACATTTGTCATTATTTGATTTCAGCCACTTAACCCCGTGCTCTCCAACCTGTGGTTCACGCACCCTTAGCGGGTGCGTGCGTGCGGTTTTTCCAAGAGTGACGTACTGTTTCGTAAATAATATTTTCGAAAATAAAACATTTTTTTTTCAAATTCTAACCATTTTTGCGATGAGCACCCCAATCTAATAAAAAAATGCGCCCTATTTTATTTTTCTTTAACTGATATTATCAGACTACAAATTAATATGCAATATTATGTAAAAATATACATAAAAATTCATGACTCTTTCAATTTTTATGTATATTTTTACATAATATTGCATATTAATTTGTAGTTTGATAATATCAGTTAAATGTTTGAATATTTATGAAATGAAATTGTTAGAAAAATAAAAGAGGGCGCAATTTTTCTTTATTAGATTGGGGTGCGCATCGCAAAAATGGTTTGAAACCACTGACTTGAACACGAACAAACACAGTTAGCGGGCGAACCCGAGCACTGCTCGCTAAAGTTATTGTTTTTAGGCGATAAAGATCGACTACAATGGTTCTTTATTGGGATATGTTTAGCTTAGATATGATAAGAGCAGATGAATTATCAATCGTTGCGGTAATAAATTAAATTTGAACGACATTTGAGATCACGAATAAACACTTAAAAAGTCTTTCTGGATAGCCATCAAGAGACATGTTATTTTTATACGATGTCTGTGTTATTTTTATTAATCAATGATTACACTCGAGCATTACGACTTATATTCTATTCTATATAACACTATCTGTAAATTTATAAAAAAAATCTGGATTAATCCCTAAAATAAATTATCGAGACATCTTATCGGGTTTAAATTTTTTTTGACATTCTGAAAAATTTGCCGCCCCCCAAATTCTGCCGCCCTAGGCCCGGGCCTCACGGGCCTATGGGGTAATCCAGCACTGTGTATTATGACGTAAAGTAAACGTTACATGCACACATTTATCTTCATTAAAATTTATTTTCCATTTTTCCAACCATTTTTGTAGTATATTTAAATATCTTTGAGTTTGTTCAGATGCTTTAGAGGCGTTTTGATTCCTGATGAGTATTGAAGTGTCGTCGGCAAAAGTGGCTAATGTTGAATTTTCTAAAATCGGTCTCTAGTAAAAAGAATATATAGAAAGGGGGCAAGAATACTTCCTTGAGGTACTCCGGATTGAATCTTAAAAAAATTGTGAAATTTCAGTATTCACTCTCGTTTGAAAAGTTCGGTTTTCTAAATACGACTTTAATATTGGATAGAAAATTTCTGGTAAGTATTGCTTAATCTTGAAAAGTAAACCACGATGCCATACTTTGTCAAAGGCTTGTTTTATATCTAGAAAGATTCCGCTGCAATACTCTTTATTTTCAAATGTTTCATTGATAATTTGAACTAACCTATGAACCTGCTGAATGGTGCTGAGTGCCTGTTTCGAAATCCAAATTGATGTGTTGGAATCCAATGTTCAGATGGTACTGCAGTATTTATTCGGTTAAGTATAATCTTTTCTAAGAGTTTGGAAAGTATTGGCAATAAACTAATTGGTCTGTAAGAGGACACAATGCACAAGTCTTTCCCTGGTTTTGGTATCATTATAATTTGTGCTGCTTTGAAGCAGCGCGGCCAGTATCCTATTCTGATGATGGCGTTGAATATGAATGTTAGAAGCAAAGTTGTTTTACCTGGTAATTCTTTCATAATTCTACCAGTAATTAAGTCATATCCTGCTGACTTTTTAGGGTTGAGTATTTGGATTTGATGATGAACTTCTTTTGGTTTGATGTGTTTTATTGGTTGCAAAGGTCCTATTTGTCCTAATGTATTTTCAATGTCTTGATTAGGAGTATTATCAAATGGCTGGAATACGCATTCAAGATATTTTGCAAAAAGTTGGGCTTTCTCTGCATCGCTTTTGGCCCATGGATCATCTATACTCTTTCTAATTGGCGACGCAGGTATTTTAGGTTTCTTTGAGTTTCTAATAGGCTTCCATATTGATTGATCTGTTCTTGATAGTTGTTTTATATATGTTTCAAATTCCTGATCATCTGATTTTGTTTAATTTATATTTAAGCTCTCTGCATAATTTGTTATATTTGTTTTTATCTTCAGGTCTATGATAACGCTGCCATATTGCTCTAGCATGTATTTTACTTTGTATTAGGACTTTGACTTCAAGCGATACCTCAGACTTTACATTTATTTGTGGTATATCTGGAGTAGCTTTTTGTGCTGATGTTTGGATATTCTTTATTAATGTTTCTGCTGCTGCCTCGATTTCGGCTTCATCCCTGAGTGCAACTTTAAGGTTTGTTTTTTCAATTAGGTCAACTCGAAATTTATCCCAATTTGTATACTTGTTATGTAGTTGAATATGTTTACTTTTGGGAATAGTTGAGACTCAAACAGTTAACACAAAAGGGGAGTGATCCGATGATAAGTCGTAGTATGATTTGATATCTGTAAATTTGTCATTAATTTGATTGTATATGAAAAAGTCTAAAAGATCTGGTATTTTATGGGGATCACTTGGCCAATATGTAGGAGATCCGGATGATAAAATGCCAAAGTTGTTGCTGTCTATTGCTTTCAAAAGTTCTTTACCTTTTGCTGTAGTAAGTCTTGAGCCCCATCTAGTATGCTTGCAATTATAATCACCACCGACTATAAATCTCTTACCCAATATCTTAAAGAACTCTTCAAATTCATTCTGTTTTATAATATATCAAATCAAAATATATATTACAAATTTTATAAGAACAATAATCAATCACTAATTCAATTTTTACAAAGATAACACTGTATATTATCTTGATCTGATATTTTGTCAAAATATTCATCAACAGATTTGGAATAAGCTAGGGCGGGGCACAAAGGTCCAATTTGAGCTTAAGCAATTATATTGCAAAAACCAAACGAATTATATTGCAACAAATAACATTATATGTTCTAATTATACCATTTGCACTAATTCAATACAAATCATAGTACGAATTATAGTGCAAATGGTACGTCCTGCAGAGCTCTCTAAACATGATACTGTGAAAATTATTATTATACAGGTTTTTTTTAGTGCATTTTGTTAGATAGTGATTTTTTGTTTGTAATTTTGTACTAAGACTCATTGTTTTTAGTATTTGTTGTCATTGTAAACATAGTAAAGATGTACATACTCAAATTCTACGATTGTAGTACAAACGGTGCGACCTGCAGAGCTCCCTAAACATGACACTATTATACCTATTGTATATGAAGGGTTTTAGTATTTTCTTAGAAAAATATTTTTTTCTTGGGATTTTGTTAGAAGTCTCATCGATTTTAGTATTTGTTGTCAAAGTAGACATTTTAAAGAATGCCATACTTAAATTACAGCACTGCAGTACAAACGGTGCGTCCTGTAGAGCTCCCTAACACTGTCATATTTATTAAACATATTTTGTTAGTCTAACAAAATATGTTAGAAAATTATTTTTTTGCTTTTAATTTTGTTAAAAGACTCATCGCTTTTAGTATTTGTCGCCATATTAGACACATTGAAAAATATCTTGTACCAATTACAAGTTCGTAATGCAAACGGTACGTCCTGAGCAACTCGTTAAAAGTGATTCTTAAAAATCGTTAAAAATTATTATACTGGTGTACTTTATTGATAAAAGTTTTATTATATCGATATTTTGTTTGAACGGTTATCGATTTTAGTATTTGTTATCATAGTAGACATACTGAAGTTAAATATATCCTAATTACGGATTAGCTGGACAAACAATGTACACTGAGGACCTTTTCCAAACAAGAACATACACCTTATTTTAATGTACAATTCTAGCATTATTGCAAGACAGTTTTTTGATCAATTATAAATAAATAAAAAAATTCTTAGAAGGTGTATTGATTTTAGTATTTGTTATCATAGTAGACACACTATAGTATATTATGAAACATTTTCAGGTCTTAACTATAAATAGTTAAATTTAGTATAAATTGATTTGATTTGTTACGTGTACTCTGTTCACAAAGTAATTAATGTTTTAATTTCTTTCAAGAAAACTCATTAATTTTAGTATTTGTGATCATAGTATATGCATTGACAATTAACTTACTCAAATTACAATATTCTAGTACAAATAGTGTAATTATAATATATTATTGAAAGTTGCAAACAATTATAGTAAATTGTGTAAGAAACGACGGAATAACATTGTTTTCGAAAATTATTTTTATTTATTACATTTTGTTACGGTACATATCATTTTTAGTATTTTTTATCATAGTATATGCATTGGAGAGTAACTTACTCAAATTACTGCATTCTACTATAAATAGTGTAATTTTAAAAATTAATCAAACCACTAATTATTTCCTATACGTATATAATGTATTTGTGTAGTTTGTTCAAGGATTTATTAATATTTTAAATTTTTTCAAGAAGACTCAGCAATTTGAATATCTGTGATCATAGTATATGCATTGAAGATCTACATATTCAAATTACAGTATTCTAGTACAAACAGTGCAATTTTAAAAATTTATCAAAAACCGTTTCAACATCTCAAAAAAATCATCTAAAAAATATCTACAATTACAAAATAAATTAAAAACGACAGAAACTTGCCAATAGGTACAAACATTTTTATCTGGTATCATAGTATAGGCATTGGAGAGTAACATACTCAAATTCCAGCATTCTAGTATAATTAGCAACATTTTGAAAAATCATCAAATTTTAACATGTCTTATAGAAGTGCACAATGTAATTTGTGTAGTTTATTCAAGAAATTGTTAATATTTCAAAATTTTCCAAAAACATTTATCAATTTTAGTATTTGCTATCATAGCATATGCATTGGAGAGTAACATACTTAAATTCCAGCATTCTAGCTATGCTGGGTTGAAACACTCTCCACCGTATTAAGGGATGGGGCTAATGAATTTATCGGATACCGAAGGGCCGAAGGGCACGAATGGCCAAACGCCAAAGGTGGACGACTAATATATGGGCAATGGACACATCTATCATTAGACAAACATGTGCATGTAGGAAAGTTTGTGTTTGGTTGCGATTTTGGGGTATACCGAGTTGCTTTAGAGCATTGGGGTAAAAGACAATTTTATAGATTGTTTAATTGTGCATAAGTTTGTCATACACATCATTCATACTAAACGAATGGTTTAGAAGTTACATGAGTTGCAACAAAAAAAGTGCACGGGGTATACTCGATTCCAAAGCAAGATATCATCGTGCGCTGTATGTGTGAAGTCTTAGAAAACTTGAAGTTTGTATGGAAACTAGTGTAGAAACGAATGGTTTAATACTTACGCAACATATTCCAAACAAATGCACTTTTAACGTGCTGACTGCAATTTTCACACAAATTTAATTTTTAAAAAATATTTGAAAGCAAACTAAAACCGGAAAAAGGACTCTACTGACGAACAAACCGTACCTGTACTTGTTAAAAATACTATCACACTGTTATCAACAAAAGGACTCTACTGACGAGCAAATTAAACTCGTGACAAATCATACACAAAAAAATCGAGTGTTGGTTTTGATTTAGATTTTAAAGTATACCGAGTTGCTATAGGTCATTGAGGTGTTAGACAAAATTGTTTATTGTTTAATTACGAACAAATTTGTCTTGCACATCATTCATACTAATCAAATGGTTTTGGAGTTATGACTCAAAAAGTAAATAAATGCACTTTTATAACGCTTCAATCAAAAGTTTGTTTTTAATTGCGTTTTAGAGTATACTGAGTTGCTCTAGGGCTTTATAATGTTAGACAATATTATAGATAATTTAATTCTGAATAAATTTCTCATACACATCATTCATACTAATCGAATGCTTCAAAAGTTACAGAATTTATAATGAAACAATGCACGTTTGTAAACTGCATTTACAATAGAAACTAGGCAAGAATAAGCTTGGTATAAAATAATTTCACTTTGGTAAATTTCTATGGCGTTTTTAGAATATACATAGTTGCTGTAGGTATCTATAATGTTAGAGAATATTATAGGCAATTTAATTCTGAACATATTTCTCATACACATCATTCATACAAATCGAATGGTTTAGAAGTTACACAGGATTTAGTAAACAAATGCACAATTTATAAGCAATATAATAAAACAGTGCACGATTTGCACTACACGATTTGCACTACACATTTTATGTCAGATTTTTTTAATTTACAATAATATTTTAGGTATAACATCACAATAACTTTATAACAATAAATCGTTATAACAATAACAAATTACAACCCCAAATAAAAAATATTTTGGGCATAATAATTTTGTTCATTTATATTGAACCATAGCTTATATTTTTTTATAACGAGTTTGCAATGTAGTTGCAGAAAAAAATATTTAATATTTTCATCTTTATGCAAAATGTATAGTGGTAAATAATTTTAACATTTAAAACAGTAGCTTAAGTATCTTTTACATAAATTACAACTTTTTACAATAAATACTTTTCAGCAAAAAATTAGTCAAAGTCACGTTTCAATTTTACATTAAAAACATAGAGGAACAAAATGATATTGCTTACGTAAATAATGTATATTAATTATTCTATTCAAATATTTTAATATTCAGTATTTTTTACATTTAAAAAAAGGTTTAAGATATAACATACCCAAAAAACAACCCTCTACAATAAACAGTTTGGAAATAATGATTTTTCAAAGTTCGTGTAGAAAAAGTTCGAAAAAGTGAAGTTGCCACATACACAGTAAATTTATTTTGTACATATATTTATTAAATCGTTTATAACTTTTGCATTTTTAGTTGTATATAAAAAGTATTTTTGGGATATTTATACTAAATTAAATACTAAACAATATCGTCTAACATCATAAGTCCTTACAGCAACTCGGTATACTCGTAAATTGCAATACAAAGTGACAAACTTAAACGACATTAATGCAACAATATATAATAATAAGGAATGTTGAAAAATGATGTTTACTCTTTTGATCACTCGTAACTACTAAACTATTTGTTTGGTATAAATAGTATTTATGGCAAATTTGTGCAAAATTAAATACTGCATAATATTGTCTAACATTGTAAGGTCCTACAGCAACTTGGTGTACCCTTAATATGTTTCATCCAATTTTGATTGGATTTGTATGTAATGTACTTTGCATTAGCTTCTACAATGTATTTGGGTACTTTCTTCAAATTATTATTAATATTGTAAAATTTTCCAAGAATACTCATCAATTTTAGTAATTGCCTTCATAGTATATGCATTGGAGAGTAACTTACTCAAATTTCAGCACTCTAGTACAAAAAGTATAATTTTAAAAATTCATCAGACTTTAAAAATGTTTTATTCAAGTGCTTAAAGTAAATTGGGTATTTAGTTAAAAAAATTGTTATTATTTCAAAAGTTTCCAAGAAAAGTCATCTATTTTAATATTTGTAATCATAGTATATGCATTGACAAGTAACATACTCAAATTACAACATTATAGTACAAAAAGTGTAATTTTAAAAAATAATCAAACTATAAACTATTTTATTCACATATATTTTGAAGAATGAAATACTTGGGGTACTTTGTTCATAAAATTGTAAATATTCCAAAATTTTCTAAGAACACTCATTAAATTTAGTATTTGCCATCATAGTATATGCATTGAAGAGTAACATACTCAAATTACAATATTCTCGTACCAGAAGTGTAATTTTAAAAATTAATCAAACTACAATATGTTTTCTTTACGTATAATATATTTTGGATTCTTTGTTCCAAAAATTGTTAATATTTCAAAATTTTCAAAGAAAATTCATCAATTTTAGTATTTGTCATCATAGTATATGCATTGGAGAGTAACATACTCAAATTACAGCATTCTAGCTCTTACAGTATAATTTTAAAAAAATGCTAAATTTAAATTAAAACACATAATAAATCACACTTAATAAATAATTTGACGCTAAATATTTTTTTGATGAAAAATTATTTAACAATTTTAAAAATAGATATCTAAACTAATAGTTTAAATATTAAAAATCTAAGTACAATGACATTTGTAATTAAATCAGTTCAACAATTCAATTTGTTGAATTTACTTCAAACTAGATTTATTAACATTTTTGTGAAAATTTTGACACCGAACACTATTTTAAAATCATACCAAATATTTTGAGAAATCATATTATACATCGTAATTACACCTTTTGTTGTTTATTATAATATTTATTAACAATTTCATATATTAAAAACAATTTGAATTTGAATTTGAATTCAGTTTTGACAGTTGAACAAACATGGCCGCTGTGTGCCGTGAAGTTACTTCATGTTTCACACGTAAACGTTTTTCCTAAATATATTAAATTTACTTTATTTAAACTATAAAACCGATTTTCATATTAACTATTAAGTCTTATTAAATCTATAATTAGTAATTAAATTCATTGCAATTAATATTAAACTTGATTTATTATATTTTGCATATGTTTCGCACATTTAGACAACTTCACATTTGGCCGCCATTTTATGTGCAGTTAATTTCACACGTAATCGTTTTTCCTAAATATATTAAATTTGCCTTATGTAAACCATAAAACCGATTTAATAATAACTACTAAATATCAAAAACTTAGTTTTATTCATTAAATTCATTGCAATTAGTATTAAAATTGATTTATAATAACATTTTGACACAATTTGATAACTTCACATTTAACTCAAAATGGCCGCCATGTTACGTGCAGTTAATTTCACACAAGAACATTTTAGTTTGATATTAAATTTGTAAATCTTAAACATTTAAAACAAAGTTTAATAATAACTGTTTATAATTAAAATTTGATTTTTAAAATTTGATATTTAATATTTAAAATAATGTTGAAATAATAAATTTCCTCAAATAAAATAGTTTTACAGCTAAAACCAATAAATACATCTTTACCAGAATTTTTTTTTTTTTTTTTTTTTTTTTTTAACTCATTTTATTTAGCAATCAGAAATACATTAAGATTCCTATGAGCTAAAATGACAATGTAAGAGCGAAGCCTAAGAAGAGCTCCAATGAGATCTTCTCAGTTTTACAATTGCTATAATAATATTATATTAGACCTAATCTAAGACTAAGTCTAAAGGCCATTGTCGTTTCAATCTTCTTATACCATAAGGTTTAGTAATTTCAACTATAGAGGGGTTCGAATGTGAGTCCAGTTTGCGTTTGTATTTTTCATTGATTCTTGGAAAGTTAAATGCACCGTTTTCATCTTGAGGTCGCTGTGAATGGTTTCATTTGTTACGTACCATGGAGAATTAAGAATTTTACCAGAAAATGCAATAAAATTTAAAAGAAACAAAATAGAGTTTTGGATTTGTGCCAAAAAATACTTTTGAACGGTTATAAAATAGTAATAAATATTATTTTATTTATATAACTTATTACAACATTAACTAATAGACGCAAAAAAAACTTATGTGTAAAAAGAAGTATTGGTTTAAGTCGTGCACTGAAGGTTTTTATATCTAAAAGTACAAATTGTTTTTTATAAGTAAAATGAAAGTGTGTAGTTAAAAAAATTAATATAAAATATTTCTAGACGTTTTTTACAAGTTTTGTATTTTTTGTGTTTAAAGGAATGTTTAAGGTATCACATACTTAAATTACAAATTTTTATAGCAATTAGTTTTTTTAACTTCCCGAAGGAGAAGTTTATGTTTTCATAAAAAAATCCGAATCGCTAATTTTATGTTTTCTCGACGTTTCGAGCCATTCTGAATCGAATGAGACCAAATTTGGAAAAAGTATGTGTGTGTGTGTGTGTGTATGTGTGTGTGAACAGATTTTTTGCCGTAAATCGACGTTTTCTCCAAAACGGTTGGACCGATTTCAAAAATTTAAAAGCCATTTCATGTATCTCGATGAGGACTATCGTCTCTGAGTTTTGTGCGGCGATCGGCCGGGCCGTTTCTTTGTAAATTGCAGAAAAGTGAAAAAATTTTCGTCCACGTTTTAGCCCGCAATTCTGAATCGATTCTGAAAATTCAAAAACCGTTCAATAGATATTGGTTGGGAATCGTGCTGATTAGTTTTTGGTAAAGATCGGCCGGACCGTTTTCTTGTAATAAAGTTTTTAAAAAAAAAAATTTGACGATTTTTATGATTATTTTTTTGACGAAAGATACCATAGTTTTCTAGGTCATACTAAAATATTACGGCCCTACGACAACTGGTTCAGCTTTAAAAATTCGTCAAAGTTTGCAAAAATCAGTATGGTCTTTTTGGCATTTGTCAAAATTAGACTTTTGATCGACGTTTTCTCAAAAACGCCTGAACCGATTTTAGAAATTTAAAAGCCATTTGATGTATTTCGGTGAGGACTATCGTTTGTCAGTTTTGTGCAACGATCTGCCAAGCCGTTTCTTCGTAATTTGAAAAAAAGTGTTGAACTTTTCGTCCACATTTAAGCTCATCCTACCGAACCGATTTTAAAAAATCAAAAACTGTTCGAAAGATATTAGTTGGGAATGATGCTGATTAATTTTAGGTGAAAATCTACCGAGCCGTTTTCTTTTCTTGTAATTAAAAAAAATTTAAGCCGTTTTTCATGGAACTTTTTTTGGCGAAATACATCATGGTCTTATAGAACTTACTGTAATATTACGGCCTTACAACAAGTAGTTTAATTTTAAAAATTCGCCAAACTTTGCTAAAATTATTATCGTTTTTTTTAAAGTAGGATTGATGAAGTATATTATTTACACATTTTTTTGATCAAGTCGATTATTTACACATATCGGGAAGTTCATGTAATTTGCCTCAAGGCTAAATACCAAACCAACTAGTTTATATAAATTTTCAAAGACACTTTATAATTGCAAAAATTTTTACCAGGAATTTCACAAGTAGATGTTTGAAAAAATATTTTTTATTTAATTTTTTGTATGATATATAAAGGTTTTAATATTTTTATAATTTAAAGGAGTGTTTAAGGTATCATATACTTCATTTACATTTTTTTAAAACAATTGATTATTATACTAATTAATTTTGAAAGACACTTAGTAATTGCAAGAGTCCATTTTCAAATATTTTACATATAAGTAGTTGTATGAAAAAATATTTTTTATTTAGATTTAAATTTTTGAGGATTTATAGCTGGTTTAGGAAATAATTTATAATAATTATTCTGTGTGAATATTTGTATGTTTAGTATTTTTTGCAGTTAAAGGAATGTTTGAGATATAACATACCCAAATTACAACTTTCTAGAATAAATACTTTGGACGTACTGATTTTTCAAAACTTACCAAAATAATCTCAAAAAAAAAATCTTGGATGTATTAAGTTTATTTGGATCGCAAAATATTAAGTTTTGGGTATAATTATGAAAGTATAGTATTTTTTATGCATGAAGGGATGATTAAGGTAACACATACTCAAACTACAACCTTATAGAATGAATAGTTTGGACGTACTGATTTTTAAAAACTTACCAAAATAATCTCAAAAATAACTTTTCTAAGTGTTTGTTGTAACAAATTAAATTGATTAATAAAATTAATTAACTTTATAGGTAAGAAATTACATATATATATATATATATATATATATATATATAAATGTAATTATTTATAGTAAAAATGTAGTTTTTACTCCACTGGTTTTAATTATATTATTAGTTTTATTTTAATAAATTATAGTATTTATAGTTAAGACTTGAAACTTAGTCATATTATACTATAATATGTGTAGTATGACTACAAGTACTAATTTCAATAAGTTTTCTTTGTAAGTTTTGTATTATAATTAATATTTTGAATAAATGTTCCAACATTTTTGGCTTTGGTTTGATGAAATTAAAATATCAGTATGGGGTTTAATGATTTTTCATAAATATACTATTTATAGTTAAGACTTAAAACTTGGTAATAATATACACTATATATATACTATGACTACAAATTCTAAAATCCAGGATTACTTACATAAATTTTGAATAAAAAAATATATTTTGAATAAGTGTCACTAAATTTTTGGTGTGTATACAATATATTATTATGAATTTTGAGAATTTTTATAAATTGTACTATTTATAGTTAAGACTTAAAATTTTGCCATATTATTCTTTAATATGTCTACTATGACAACAAATACTAAAATCAATACATTTTCTAAGAAATTATTCGTTAATTTACAATTGACCAAAAAAATGTCTTGCAATAATACTAGAGTTGTTGTATAAAACAAACTAGCATGCCGTTTATAAAAAACGGTCCTCAGTGTGCATTATTTATCCAGCAAAATTGTAAATTTGATATATTTAACTTCAATATGTCTACTTTGACTACAAATACTTGAAATTTTAACTATTTAGGAACTTTTAAATTTAACATAATTTAAAATGATTTAAAAATACTATATGAACTATTTTTGAAAGAATTATATTAACTATTTTCAAAAAATTGTATTAACTAATTTTTAAAAAAATATTAACTATTTTTTAGAAAAATATATTAACTATTTTGTTTTAAATTATATTCACTATGTTTAAAAAAATTATATCAACTCCTTTTAAAAAAATTGTATTAACTACTTTTAATAAAAGTTATATAAACTAATTTAAGAAATTGTATTAACTATTTTCCAAGAAAATTTTATTTGAATTTTAAGAAAATTCCAATAACTATTTTAAAAAAAATGTATTAACTATTTTTTAAGAAAATATATGATCTATTTTTTTAAAAATAATATTTACTATTTTTCAAAGAAATTATATCAACTATTCTGTTTTAAATTATATTAACTGTTTTTTGAAGAAATTATATCGACTATTTTTTTTAGAAATTGTATAAACTATTTCTGAAAATTATTTTTAAATATTTATATTAACTTTTTCTAGTAATTATTTTAACTATTTTTTGAAAAAATCATTTCAATTATATTTAAGAAATTGCATTAACTATTTTTCAAAATATTAATTATTGTTCAAAATATTAACTACTTTCCAATATTTATATTATAGTCACTAATTTTTTTAAAAAAATTATATTAACTAATTTTAAAAACACTGTCACTGTTTGTTTTGTCTTAATAAAAGTGTATTAACTATTTTAAAAATTGCATATTTTCATGTCGACTAAGTTTAAGCTTTTCTGTTTTCCCAATAAAAAAATATTAAGTATTTTTTAAAAGATTTTTCCTATTTCAAAAATTAAATATTAATAATTTTTTTAAAAAAATCACAGTTAACTAATTTTTTAAATGATTTTAACTATTTTTATTCGTAATTATTAATAAATATTAGTATAATTTATTTTACGCGTATTTATTACTAAAAATCTATATTAACTATTTAAAAAAAAGTATTAACCATTATCAAGTAATTGTATTAACTATTTTTCAAATTTAAATGAACTATTTTATAAAATTACATTCACAATTTTCAGTAAAATATTTAAAACCAATATTTCAAAATTTTACTATATACTATTTTAAAAAATAGTTGTATTAACTATTTTTAAAAATAAATATTCACTATTTTTAAAATAATTGTAACTATTCCTTTCTCGTAATTATTAGTAAACATGAGTAAAATTTATTTTATGTGTATTTATTACTAAATCGATAGTAACTATTTGAAATAGTAAGTAAAAATCGATATTAACTATTTGAAAAAATGTATTAAAAAGTTAATATAATCTCTTCAAAAATAGTAATATAAATATAAATATTTAAAAATAGTTAATAAGTAATTTTTAGTTGTGAACTATTTTAACAAAAACTTTTTTTTAACTATTTTGTTTTCTAAGTTAGTTTAATAAAAAAAATTATGGTTTATATTATTAATTTAAGTTTAATCATTGTAAAAACAATGATTATACTATTTTATAGTATAGTAAACTATTTTGTGGATAAATTTAGTTCAATTTTATAATTTTATGAATAAACTATTTCGATATTTTTAACTCAAAACAAAAAAAAAAAATTGTCGGGTTATGAACTATTTTTAGTTATAAACTATTTTACCTATCACTACTAAAGTATATTTGCACTAACTGCTTTAACTATAAATTAGTTTAATAAACTTTCATTATTTTAACTATATAAATTAGTTTAGTAAATATAAAAAATCAAATTTATTAGCTAATTATTTACTATCGTTCACTAATAATTTTTTTTGTATTTGTTAAAATTATTTTTATTATTTGTTTTAGTTTAGTTTATCAATTTAGTAAACATTTGAAAAAAAAATAATAAAATAATATAGTTAATAAATAAAATAAAATAGTTAATAAAAAAAATTACACTATATAATTTATATATTGTTGAAATTTTATTATACACTATAAACAATATTTTTTTGTTTACCTACTAACTAATTCACTAATGACTTTAACTACTTTGAAATAAATTTAGTTAATACTATTTTAATATAGAAAACTATTTACTATTATTAACTAATTTTTAAATCGTTCACTATATTTTTAATAATTTTTTGCAAAATAATTTGCACAACAACAAATTTTTTTAGAACCCAAAACACTTCCGGAACATAAACTATACCGGAATAAACTATTCTTTTAAAACTTTAAACTATAACAAACAAATTAGTTTATCAAACTATTTTCCATTTAACAACTTTTTTATTATAAAGCACTATTATTAATTATTCTAACAAATTTCTAATTAAATTTCATTTAAATAATTTTCCCGGAGTTCCGTCCCATCCGGCATCCGGCACGCCACTGTCCACCGGGATGCACTCCGGAATCCCTTTCGCGATTTTACTCTACGCGAAAACGGGACAGCAATATGAAACGACAGAGATGAGACGACTGTGCGAGCGGAACGGCAGTACATTTTGTATGTGCGAGAACGAGACAGCGCTAACGCGCATGCGGGTAAAGGATATATACAGAAATAATACTCAAGGTATAGGCGAGTGAGATGGATATATGGTTTGTGTATAGAGAGTGTGTGAGTGCGAGCGAGATGCATATACAGTGTAATAATTATGATAGGTTTGTTTTTGTTTTGCGTTGAACAGTGTTGGTCGAGATTAAGGGTTGTTTTGGGGCATATCGGGTTGCTGTAGGGCTTTGGGGTAAAAGACAATATTACAGACAATTTATTTGTGCATAATTTTGTCATATGCCTCATTCATACTAAACGAATGGTTTAAAAGTTACATGAGTTTAAACAAAAAAATTTCTTGGTATACTGCGTTCCAGTGCAAGAAGTGCGCTGTATGCGTGAAATCTGACGAAAGTTGAAGTTTGTATTGAAACAAGTATAGTTTTGTACTTGAGATTATGAGGTGCTATTTTAAAGTACGGGGAGTTGCTGTAGGACGTAATGATGTTAGACAAAATTGTGCACAATTTATTTGTGCACAATTTTGTCATACACACCATTCATACTAAACGAATGGTTTTAAAGTTATGACGTGTACACTTTAACTTGTAATACAACTTTGCTTCCGCCGTTTTGCCAATAGGAATTCATTACAATAACGGCGGAAGCAAAGTTGTATTCGTGGTATATTTTCAAATGTATTTTAAAGTACACCGAGTTGCTGTAGAGCTTTGGGGTAAAGGACAAAATTGTATGCAATTTAGTTGTGCATAATTTTGTCATACATATCATTCATGCTAAACGAATGGTTTTGAAGATATCACGTTTATAATACATTAAGACACTTTAACCTTTAAGAATTGGGTGTACAACTTTGCATCCGCCACTTTTTCAATACGAATTATTTACACTAACGGCGTGTTATATACGATATTCATACTAAACGACTGGTTTTTGAGTTATAACGTCTATAATACATTAAGACAATTTAACATCTAAGTATTAGGTCTACAACTTTGCTTCCGCCGTTTTTCCAATACGATTTCATTACAATAACGGCGAAAGCAAAGTTGTACTCGTGATATATTTTCAAATGCATTTTAAAGTACTCCGAGTTGCTGTAGAATGTTATAATGTTAGACAATTGTTGATAATTTAATTCTGAACAAATTTCTGATCACATCATTCATTCTCAACGAATGGTTTTTGAGTTATAATGTCTATAATACATTAAGACAATTTAACTTGTAAGTATTGGGTATACAACTTTGCATCCGCCGCTTTTTCAATACGAATTCTTTACACTAACGGCGGTAGCAAAGTTGTATCCGTGGTATATTCTCAAATGTATTTTAAAGTACACCGAGTTGCTATAGAGCATTGGGGTAAAAGACAGTATGGTGCATAATTTATTTGTGCATAATTTTGTCATACACACCATTCATACTAAACAAATGGTTTTAAAGTTACAAGCGTTGCAACAAAAAAACGTATTCGGTATACTGCGTTCCAATCCAGGATGTCATCGTGCGCTGTATGCGCGAAGTCTTAGAAATGTCGAAGTTTGTATGGAAACTGCTGTAGTTTGGTACTTTGGATTATTAGGACGATTCAAGTGGTATTTTAAAGTACAACGGGATACTGTAGGTCAAAATGATGTTGGGCAATATTGTTTATTAATTAATTCTGAACAAATTTCCCATACACATCATTCATACTAAACAAATGGTTTTCAAGTTATGACGTTTATACTAGAAACATGTATTTTTAAAAAGTTTTAACCGTTAGTTTGTTTCTAGTAGTATTTTTAAGTATACCGAGTTGTTGTAGGGCTTTATAATATTAGACAAAATTGTAGATAATTTAATTTTGAACAAATTTTCTATACTCACCATTAACATGAAACAAATGGTTTTGCAATATTGTAGATAATTTAATTCTGAACAAATTTCCCACACACACCATTCATATTAATCGAATGGTTTTAGAGTAACAAATAATTTAGTAAATAGCAAATATTTTATTATACATATTAATTTATGAATTATTAAAAGCAATTTATAAGTATACCAAATTGCCGTAGGGCTTTAGAATGTTAGAACAATTTATGCAGTATTTTATTATAAACAAGTTTCTCATACACGCCATTCATATTAATCCAATGGTTTAGAAGTTACAGAAGATTTACTGAATATAAGCAATATTTTCCCAAATTTTCTGATGAATTTAAAATATTGCATTCTTGGGTTTAATAATTTTGGGTTAAATTATACTATATATAGTACAGGCTTTAAATTGGGTCAAGATATACTTTAATATGTCTACTATGACAACAAATACTGAAATAGTTCAAACTTCTTGTAATTTATTTATTAAAAATAATTAAACAAATGACTACATAATTTTTCTACAAATATAAAATATTGGATTTTCTGATTTCGCGTTTGGATAAATTGACTTTTTTTTAAAATTATACTATATATATAGTACAGGCTTAAAATTGGGCCAAATTATACTTCAATATGTCTACTCTGACAAGTAATACTAAAATTGTTCAAAAATTTTGTAATTTAGTTATTAAAAATAATTTAAACAAATTACCACAAATTTTGTAATTAATTTCAAATATCACATTATTGGGTTTAAGAATTTTTATAAGTTATACTATTTATAGTACAGGCTTTAAATTCGGTGAAATTATACTTTAATATGTCTACTATGACAGCAAATACTAAAACTATTGAAATTATTTCTAATTTATTTATTAAAAATAATTTAAACACATTACTACATTTTTTCTACAAATGTAAAATATTGCATTTTCTAGTTTGGCTTTTTTTTGTAAATTATACTATATATAGTACAGCCTTGAAATTAGGACAAATTATACTCCAATATGTCTACTATGATAACAAATACTAAAATAGTTCAAATTTTTTGTAACTTATTTTTTAAAAATAATTTAAACAAATGAACACAAGTTTTTTTGTTGTATTCAAAATATTACACTCTTGGGTTCAAGAATTTTTGTAAATTATACTATATATAGTACAGGCTTGAAATTGGGACAAATTATACTTCAATATGTTTACTATGACAAAAAATACTAAAATTGATAAGTCGTTTTGGAAAATTTTAAAATATTAATAATAATTGCAAAATATAACATCAATTTCAGTACTGACTGAAATTGATGGACATACATATTTAGGAAGCTCCTCAGAACGACCCGTTGATACTAGAGTGTTATAATTTGAGTAAGTTACTTGTCAATCCATATACTGTGACAACAAATACTAAAACAAATAAGTCTTCTAACAACAAAAAAGAAAATTAGGAACAATTGTTCACACAAACAATATTATTTTCAAAACATACACTTCAATTTATTTTTGAGTACATTTTTTATAATTTTTTTTTTTTCATATTTTGTTTTAAATTTCCCCCAAAAATTTAATCCAACATAATTTCCAGACACTTTACATCCGGAAATTCCTTTCCATTCCGGAAATTCTTCCGGTCGATGAGAGGACGAGATAATTTTCTTCCCTTTTGTGCGTTTGTGATGTAAAAATATTTCAATTTGCAAGATAAAAAAAATATTTAGTAAAGTAAAATATTAAATTAAATTAAATGTTAGTATTAGATGTGTCGATAAGTATTTGTTGTCTTAGTAGAATTGAAGTATATTATAACCAATTTTCAAGTTTTAACTATAAATAGTTTAATTTATAAAAATTGTTGAAAATCACACTATTACTTTTTCAATTCATCAAAACAAATTTTGTATTATAAAAATTTGCTAGAAAACTCATCGATTTTAGTATTTGTTATCATAGTAGACATATTGAAGTATACAAAGCCCAAGTTTCATGTCTTAACTATAAATAGTATATTTATAAAAAAATCTTCAAACCCCAGACTAATATTTCAATTTTATCAAACCAAAGGCAAAAAATTTTAGGACATTTATACAAACTATCATTTATACTTCAAAATTTACAAAGAACACTAATCAATTTTAGTATTTGTCATCATAGTAGACACATTGAAATATACTACGACAATTTAGAAGCCATTCATTTAAAATATTTTTTAAAATAAATAATTTGATAGAAAACTCATTGATTTTAGTATTTGTTATCATAGTAGACATATTGAAGTATACAAAGCCCAAGTTTCATGTCTTAACTATAATTTATATATATATGTAAAAAAAATCTTAAACCTCTATCAAATATCTTGATTTCATCTAGCCAAAGCAAAACATGTTTGGGACATTTATACAAATTATTATTTGTACTACAAAATTTACAAAGAACACACATTGATTTTAGTATTTGTTTTCATCGTAGACACATTGTAGTATATTATTGCAAAGTTTCGAGTCTTAACTATAAATAGTTAAATTTATAAAAAAAACCTAAACCCCAAACTTATATATCGATTTCTTCAAAATAAATCAAAAATGATTGAGACATTTGTACAAACTATTATTTATACTACAAGATTTAAAAAAAAAACTTACCGATTTTAGTATTGTAATAGTAAACATATTGAAGAATATTGTGACAAAGTTTCAAGTCTTAACTATAGATAGTATAATTTATACAAAAATGTTGAAAACCACACAATTACATTTTTAGTTCATCGAAATCAAATTGAAATTTAGGAACCATTTATTTAAAATATTTTTTATTACAAAAATTTGTTAGAAAACTCATCGACTTTAGTATTTGTTGTAATAGTAGACATATTGAAGTATGCTATGACCAAGTTTGAAGCATTAACTATAAATAGTATATTTAAAAAAAAAATCTTTAAACCTCACACTAATATCTTAAATTCTTCAAAATAAAGCAAAAATTATTGAGACATTTATACAAACTCTTATTTATACTACAAAATTTACAAAGAAAAGTCATCGATTTTAGTATTTGTCGTCATAGTAGACATATTAAAGCATACGGCAAAGTTTCATGTCTTAACTATAAAAAGTACAGTTTATAAAAAATCTTCAAACCCCAGGCTAATTTTTAAATTTTATCAAATCAGAGCAAAAAATTCAGGGACATTTATTCAAACTATTATTTGTACCTCAAAATTCATAACCAAGATCAACGATTTTAGTACTTGCTATCATAGTAGACACATTGAAGTATATTACCACCAAGTTTCAAGTCTTAACTACAAACACTTAATTTCCTAAAAATCCCCAAAACCCAAAACTACCATAAATTCTCCAGCACAAAATCTTACAATCTTGTGGTCGTAACTATGTTATAATAATTTTTGCATCAAACAGCAAAGGAATTTGTTCATCTAGTAAACAATTAGTTAAAATTCCTTTCAACTCAGTGTTCCTCAGTGTTTGTGGTTAAAGCTGCAAAGTTTAGATTTTTGGAAAAAATTGTTTAATAAGTCTACTATGACTACAAATACTAAAATCAATACATTTTCTAAGAAATTTTCAAACTATTAACAATTTACTGAAAAAATGACTTGCACCAATACTAAAGTTGCTTATTCAGATAAAAGAATATGCCGTTTTTGAAAACGGCCCTCAGTGTACATTTTCTATCCAACAAATTGTAAATTGAATATATTTACCTTCAATATGCCTACTTTGACTACAAATACTAAAATCGATAACCCTTTATACAAATATCGATATAATAATACTTTTCAATCAAGTACACAGTGCAATAATTTTTAACGATTTCTAGTAATGATTTTTAAGGAGTTGTTGAGGACGCACCGTTTGTATTATTCACTTGTAATTTGCACAAAATATTCTTCAATATGTCTAGTATGACAACAAATACTAAACTTGATGAGTCGTCTTGCAAAATAATAAAATATTATCAACAATTGCAAACAATAACATCGATATAGTATTGACTGAAATCGATGGACATACATGTTTAGGAAGCTCCTCAGGATGACCTGTTTATACTAGAGTGTTGTAATTTGAGTAAGATACTCCTCAATGCATATACTATGACGACAAATACTAAAACCGACACATCTTCTAACAAATATTGAAATATCCATAATTTATTCACTGACATACATTCCCTGATTAATACAAAGAAACACAGATTGTTATATTTGATGAGCTCTCCAGGACGTATTTATGACTCAAGTGTGTTGTAATTTGGTTGAGTTATACCTTAATATGTCTAATGTGACAACAAATACTAAAATTGATAAGTCGTCTTGCAAAATTTTAAAATAATAATAATAATTGTAAACAATGACATCGATATAGTGTTGACCGAAGTCGATAGATATAGATGTTTAGGAGCTCCTCAGGATGAACTATGGGTACAACTTGTACCCGTACCCGTACCGTACAAGAGCACTGTAATTTGAGTAAGTTACTCTTCAACCTCTATACTATGACAAAACATACGCTAAATTGTTTAAATTTAGTATAGTAATGCACATTTTAAAAAAACTCTCATAATTCTTTCTACCAAGTTTGTAAAAGTGGGTGGCGGTGGAGGGATGTAGTATTACTCGTCGTACTACTCGGTCGGTCGGAAGTTGGTTTTTGCAAACCGGAAATGAAATCTGTTGTGTTCTGTTGGATCCGAAACAACCCCCAACCCCTGTCCCATGGTCTGTGCACCCTCCCACAGAGCCCATTCTGGGAAATGTAATTATAACTAAGACTGTCAAGTGGGAATAGAATTTGAATTGTTTAAAAAGTAGTTTTTGAAGAGATCTGCAGGACGCACCGTTTATACTACGACTTTGTAATTTATTTAAATTATACTTTAGTATGTTTACTACGACAGCAAATACTGAAACCAATGAGTCTTCTAACAAAATCATAAGCAAAAAATTAATTTCCAATCAAAATACAACAATGTAGAAAGTTGAATAAATAAGATAGGTCATGTTTTAAGAAAGCTCTGCAGGATGCACCGTTTGCACTACAAACTTCTAATTTACACAACTTATACTTCAGTATGTCTACTATGACGACAATACACTAAAATTGATAGTTTTTATACGAAAAAGTAAGAAACAATAATTCTTTAAAAATATCCCGAGCAAAACAAATGTAGACTACAAATACTAAAATCGATAACCCTTTATACAAAATATCGATATAATAATACTTTTATCAATCAAGTACACAGTGCAATAATTTTTAACGATTTCTAGTAATGATTTTTAAGGAGTTGTTGAGGACGCACCGTTTGTATTATCCACTTGTAATTTGTACAAAATATTCTTCAATATGTCTAGTATGACAACAAATACTAAACTTGATGAGTCGTCTTGCAAAATAATAAAATATTATCAACAATTGCAAACAATAACATCGATATAGTATTGACTGAAATCGATGGACATACATGTTTAGGAAGCTCCTCAGGATGACCTGTTTATACTAGAGTGTTGTAATTTGAGTAAGATACTCCTCAATGCATATACTACACGACAAATACTAAAACCGACACATCTTCTAACAAAATATTGAAATATCCATAATTTATTCACTGACATACATTCCCTGATTAATACAAAAGAAACACAGATTGTTATATTTGATGAGCTCTCCAGGACGTATTTATGACTCAAGTGTGTTGTAATTTGGTTAAGTTATACCTTAATATGTCTAATGTGACAACAAATACTAAAATTGATAAGTCGTCTTGCAAAATTTTAAAATAATAATAATAATTGTAAACAATGACATCGATTAGTGTTGACCGAAGTCGATAGATATAGATGTTTAGGAAGCTCCTCAGGATGAACTATGGGTACAACTTGTACCCGTACCCGTACCGTACAAGAGCACTGTAATTTGAGTAAGTTACTCTTCAACCTCTATACTATGACAAAACATACGCTAAATTGTTTAAATTTAGTATAGTAATGCACATTTTAACAAAACTCTCATAATTCTTTCTACCAAGTTTGTAAAGTGGGTGGGTGGCGGTGGAGGGTATGTAGTATTACTCGTCGTACTACTCGGTCGGTCGGAAGTTGTTTTGCAAACCGGAAATGAAATCTGTTGTGTTCTGTTGGATCCGAAACAACCCCCAACCCCTGTCCCATGGTCTGTGCACCCTCCCACAGAGCCCATTCTGGGGAAATGTAATTATAACTAAGACTGTCAAGTGGGAATAGAATTTGAATTGTTAAAAAAGATTGGTTTAAAAATTAGTTTTTGAAGAGATCTGCAGGACGCACCGTTTATACTACGACTTTGGTAATTTTTTAAATTATACTTTAGTATGTTTACTACGACAGCAAATTCTGAAACCATGAGTCTTTCTAACAAAATCATAAGCAAAAAATTAATTTCCAATCAAAATACAACAAAGTAGAAAGTTGAATAAATAAGATAGTGTCATGTTAAGAAGCGTCTGCAGGATGCACCGTTTTGCACTACAAACTTCTAATTTACACAACTTATACTTCAGTATGTCTACTATGACGACAAATACTAAATTGATAGTTTTTTATACGAAAAAAGTAAGAAAACCATAATTCTTTTAAAATATCCCGAGCAAAACAAATGTAATATGTATGAGAGTGTCATGTTAGAAAGCTCTGCAGGACGCACCGGTTTGTACTACTAACTTGTAATTTACACATACTAACTTGTAGTATGTCTACTATGACAACAAATACTAAAATTTGTAATTTTCATACTAAAAATGTAAGAAAAAATAATTCTTTAGTAAATACCCCGAACAAAACAAATGTAATATATGATAGTGTCATGTTTAGAAAGCTCTGCAGGACGCACCGTTTGTACTACAAACTTGTAGTTTTTACAAATTATACTTCAATATGTCCACTATGACGACAAATGCTAAAATTGATAACTTTCATACCAAAATTGCAAGAAAATGACAATTGTCTAGTAAAAATATTTTATAAAGCAAATATGATATATATGATAGTGTCGTTTTTTGAGAGCTCTGCAGGACGCACCGTTTGCACTACAAACTTGTAATTTACACAAATTAGACTTCAGTATGTCTACTATGACGACGAATACTAAAATTGATCATTTTTATACCAAAATGTAAGAAAAAAAAATTCTTAAAATGAAAACAACGTTATAAAATACATTCTGATGACAAAATAAAAACAACGTAAATAGGACTCTACTGATAAGCAAACACGAATTAAAATGTAAAAACTCTACTGACGAGAAACACGATTTAAAAGGACAAAGGGACTCTACTGATGAGCAAGCTCGGTTAAAAAACAAAGAGGGACTCTACTGACGACCAATAATTATTTTAAGAGAAAAAAAGAACACCACTGATCAAAAAAATAAATTTAATTTATAAATAATCTTGTGATGAAAAGCAAACAATATAAAAAAAAATAATTTAAAAAAATTATTTAAACACTGTCAATCCATTTAAGAAATATTTACAAAAAAGGGACACTACTGACACTTGTGGATAGCAAATAATAAAGTAATAATGGACATGATGAAAAACCACGACAGGAATGTTTAAAAAAAACATTATACACCAAAATAACATTTCATCCCCCTTCTGCTCCATCAATATCGATAAAAATGCCCATTAACCACCACTAATTACTAAAACTGGACGTCACAGAGAGAATTTTTGACGCCCAAATTAAAAGCGGCAATTTAAAATAACTGGCGTCGATTAAAATACATTGTCATGAGTTAAAATAAAAACATGAAACGAATTTTAAATCTATACGCGCCAGTAATAAACGTGTTGTAATTTGATTATTATATCGCTTGTAACTTTTGAACGGTTTGTTTAAATATAAAGGTATATTTGGGTAATTTGTTCAAAATTAATTGATTTATAATGTTGTCTAAGGTTTTGGAATCTTATAGCAAGTCGGTGTGCTATAAATTTGCGTTAAAACAAAAGTAGGTGATGTTGGCTATTGAAAATGATGTTTGTACGGAACCCTGTAGGTTTGCTGGATTTGTGTATATGGTATTTGATTTTAGCTCGTCGATACCTTTCATTTGATCCCCCACATGCCTATATTTGATTTTACAAAGTTTTGACCTACTGTTCAGCAACCTATTGGTCAACCTTATATTAAATTTATTGTAACTTTTAAACCGTTTGTCCGAGATGAATGGAATATTTGGTGAATTTGTGTTAAATTAAATTATGTATAATATTGTATGATATAGAAACATTGCAGCAAGTTCGAGTACTTCAAAATTGCACAAAAATGATATTAGAAATTGAATAAATGGTTTGTACGCAAACCTATTAGTACGCAAACTTATTACTTGTGACGTCACCATGATATTTGAATTCAGCTCGTCGAGACCTTTCATTTGATACCCCACATGCCTATATTTTATTTTACAAAGTTTTGACCCACTGTTCAGCAACCCATTGTCAACTTTTTATTGCAAGTCTTGTAACTCTGAACCGTTTGTCCGAAATTAATGAATTTGTGCAAAATTGAAATATGTAAATATGGTCTACTACCGTGGCGAACTCGACACCAACTTCGTATACTTTAAATTAACAAAAAAAAAAAATATTAGAAATCGATTACAAGCCTATTGAGTCTTTTACTACAGGATTTGGATAGTTCACGTCGAGACCTTTCATTTGATACCCCACATGCCTATATTTGAAGTAAAACTTCTTAACTACCATTTGACTACTTGAGACTGTACTATATGTAGTATACAAGTAGCTTTAATATGTTACTATTTCGACAGCGTTTTGTATCATAAATATTCAAGGTACGGAACTATGGCCAAAGATGAGTTTGTGCAGAATTTTATTGGCTACAATCACCTTAAGACAATTTAGAGGTTACAACACTAGTTTAGCAGTTACGAGTCAAAATTTATAACGTATACATACGATTATTGATTAATATAAAAAATATGAATTTTTGGAAGAAAACGTGAAACATAAGCCCTAGATAAGTACATTCTAATGAACATCTTTAACACGAGGCAGTGTTTATAATGTGACTGTTCAGGAGCAATTCAGATTTTGACCAAAAAACTATAAAACATAGCTTTTTTTTGTTGTTTTCGTTGTTCAAGGGGACGATCAAATTTTTTTCTCTGTATTTAAGTTTATTTGTCAGTAAAATCGCTTTGGGTATTTAAATTTATCATCTCTTATTTTAATTTGATCGTCAGTAAGAGTCAGTAGAGTCCCTTTGAGATTGCTAGCCAGTAAAGGCCCTTTTTATTTTTGTTTTAATTTGCTCGTCAGTAGAGTCCCTTTTTATTTTTTGTCTTATTTTTAATTGCTCATTAGTAGAGACCCTTTTTCGTTTATTTGTCTCATTTTCAATTGCTCGTCGGTAGAGGTCCCTTTTTTATTTAGCTTCTTTTATAATTTGCTTATCAGTAGGCCTTGTTCTTTTCATTTGTTTGTCTCATTTCCAATTTGCTCTCAGTAGAGTCCCTTTTCTATGTTCAGCTTCAGTTTCAAGTTAAGATTAAAATTTGCAAATCGGTGTGCTTTAAATTTGCGTTCAAAAACATGATTGTGAATTATGACATGACAACAGTGATATTGAATTATGACATTTTGTGTTTGTACGGAACCCCGGTACGTTTACTAAGTGTGTGCATATGGTATTTGAATTTAGCTCGTCGAGACCTTTTATTTGATACCCCACATGCCTATATTTAAAATGACAACATTTGCTCGTTAGTAGAGTCCCTTTTGCATAAACTAGCAATTTTGTCTCTTTGCTTCCCTTAGAGTTTCCTTATAGTCAATGTTTATCTCTTTTTTCAGTTTGTTTGTCAGTAGAGTCCTTTTCTTCTTTAAATTAACGTGCGGTCTTGTTTAAATTATTTGCCAGTAGAGTCCCTTTTTATCTTTGGTTTCAATTGCTCGTCAGTAGAGTCCTTTTGTCTATTATTCCCTGCTAGGACTAATTTAGCAGAGTGTAGGAACTAAATCGCTCCACGGTGACTCTACTGACTGTCTGACTCATCACCGGTCATTAGTCATTAGTCATTAGTCATCATTAGCGTGTGTTTTCAAGTGCTTCCCTCTATCGAGTCGAGTCTCAAGTGGATCGAAATGAACGCATCGAGATTGCCGCTGTTAATAATAGGCCCATATTGTGTATCCATCGTGAGGAATGTGGGGGCAGGGTATAGAGGGACGGGACTATATTGATCAAGTCCAGCACTGACGAGTGTCTAGGTTGAGGAAAAGGGACTGTACTGACAAGCAAATTGAAAAAGAGGCAACAAATAAAAAGGGACTCTACTGACGTGCAAATTATAAAAAAACTAACGAAGATCAAATTATAATATAAACTTAATAACATAATAAGGTTTAAATATAATTTTCAAACACCGAGCAGCGTCGTTCATCTATATTATATAAATGTTAAAAATATGTATATCTAAAAATTACATTTTGTTGTTCATACACAAACTTTTTTGAAAAAGTAGTCAGAATATTTATAAAAGGGAAATACCTGAACAAAACTTTACTCCTAACAATATATATTAATTTCATATATAATTCCATAAATTAACTTACATTTACACAAAACGCAATCAAACCCAATCAAACTGCAAAAGTCTTATTATTAATTAAATGCTCCAACATAATTGTATTTTAATATCTAGATTTTCCATGAATAGCACATCACATTCATTAATCAATCACACTCTCAACCAAATGCAATCAAATTCATTTACAAGTACTAGGTAATCAAATCTAGGTAAGCGTAAGTGTATTAAAGGATAATCAACTATGATTTTCATTATATAATATTTAGAGATACTGAGGCTTCGGGGCTCTGATATGGAGAGTTTGGATTAGACGCTGGTGGAGTTCCCGAAGGCGTTTGCAATGACGCAGTTTCGTTGGCAATAACTCGCTCGATGTGACAAACCATTAATTCGGCGAGAGTTATGTCGGCACGAGAAACGGCGCAAAGATCCGCAAGGGCGCATTGCGATGATGGAAGGTTCAGGCCTCGAACGGCGGCGCAAACGCAAGCGGTGGCAAGGAGCGAAGGAGCGGCCTGCATAAATTCAGGTTCAGTACAGCAGACAGACACCAAGGCGTGAGCATGACGTTTGGTAAGGCGGCTTTCATGTCCCTATGGCATTCGCTCGATTAGGTGATCAACAAAGTCGAAGCCAGTAATCGTATTCGAGTTCCAGTTCAGCTTGGTTAGAATTAACACTTCCATGGTCCTAATTTCTTCAGGGGCGACACTATGATCAGTATAAGCGCAAAGCAGATGGATGGTCAAATTGTGGCATTGACGAATCTTGGTGGAAACCAGTAAAGCTGTTGCACCCACAAGTTGAAGTTGTTGACGAGGAATCTCGCATACGCACAAAAACGATCCATGAAATTAACAGCTACAGGAAACACTTGTTCTTCGCAGTGTTGCTCTTCACACACCTCCAACATCCATGTGGTGACAACTTTCCTCATGAAAGGTAGCAGATCCCCCTGGAAATTGGCAAAGTAATTCATGCGGGGGATGGTGCTCCCTTCCAACATCAGCATGTTATCCATGACTCTGGCGTCTTTTGTCAAATTCTCGTCAACTTCAGCAAAATTGCAATCCACCCGTTCGCCAAATGGAGCTTCGGGGCACAAAAGATTGACATTCATATTTATGTAGTTAAATTAAAATTACGGAAACAAAAAATAATATGTAATCCACCCCAACACGCCACACCGAGACGGTGGAGTTTTTCTGTGATTTTCACCAAATGGAAAATCCTTAACAGCACCAAACACAGACACACACGTTGTTTATAACAAATTGTTTTTATAAATATTATTATATGTATAAAATAACTTAAAATTAATTTAATTAGTTGCAAGCACACATGAAGTATTAATGATAAAGGCACACAAAAATCAGTTCAATGTTGGTTTTTTTCAAGAATATCATTGATCAGTAAAAACCGCACTCATTGCCGACTGACGTCTGAGTGATATCTTCGGAAGCACGGTGCCCAGTTGCCGCGAGTTGTGTTTGTGTTGATTTAAGCTCATACTGCCAAATCGATTTTAAAAAATCAAACACTGTTCGAAAGATATTAGTTGGGAATGATACTGATTAGTTTTAGGTGAAAATCTACCAAGCAGTTTTCTTGTAATTAACTGTTGAAAAAAAAATAAGCCGATTTTTATGGAACTTTTTTTGGCGATATATATCATGGTCTTATAGAACTTACTGAAATATCACGGCTTTACGACAAGTAGTTTAATTTTAAAAATTAATCGAAGATTAAGAAAATGAGTAGTTTTTTTGACGTTTGTTAAAATTAAAATTAGACGATTTACTTGGTATAACGATAGAGTACTTGGTTTTAATGAACATAGTAAACCATTAAAGTCCTATGGAAACTGGTTCAATTATAAAAACTGGTGATTTTTGAAAATTTGCTATTAGAAAATACTCCGAGTCAAAGTGTTCGTTTGTTTTCAATCATGTGTAATAAATCCACTCGGAATACTTCTAATCACTCATCAATTAAATTATTTTTTATTGATTAAGTCGATTAATTACACATATCGGGAAGTTCATGTAACTTGCCTCAAGGCTAAATACCAAACCAACTAGTTTTAAATAATAGTCATAAGTAAATTCATTTGGACGATGTATAATCCCGAGTACCGGTAAATGTTGCGAATATTTTGTACATCTGCCAGACAACCCTTAATAAAAGTTTATGATAGCTCATGTACCTTCGGCGAGCTATCATAAAACTAGAAATATTGGAAATATTTTAAAAATGTAAAAATATAAGTTAATTAGTCCTGAACTCTTGAACAAGTAACAACTAAAATATTATAATAAAGCGCTAAATAAATTTTTGTATCTAAATAAATTCTTTGATTTCACACACTTCCAGAAGAGCTACAAATGTTCCAATTCTCGTCGTTAAGTATTTCAAATAAAACTCTAATCTACTCAAGACAAGAAGTTATTAAAAATTGGTTACATTTAATCATTAATTAGTAAATTCATTACTAACGTCTCTTCAATATATATATATATATATATATATATATATATATATATATATAAATTCATAACTTTTAGTCAAATTAGTTTTCAAATCTTTTAGTTTCATAATTTTTTCTAAAAAAATGTTTTTCTCTAATATGTTATTAAGTTTAATTTTTTAAAATAAATTTTTGTTGAGTGTTTTTTTCCTGTGGTGTGTATAATGTTTCTCTATGCTATAATTAATCTTATTGTTGTTTACATTAGTTAATAAAATTTTCAAATTGTTGTAGTTGCTGAATGATGACACGCATCTTGTGTCGAAACGTATAAATAAAGTTTTTATACTTTATACCTTTTTTATTTCGACGAATGGGCTGCTAGTTACTTTGAAATATATATATATAGTCAAATTAGTTTTCAAATCTTTTAGTTATTCATAATTTTTTCTAAAAAAATGTTTTTCTATAATATGTTATTAAGTTTAATTTTTTAAAATAAATTTTTGTTGAGTGTTTTTTCCTGTGGTGTGTATAATGTTTCTCTATGCTATAATTAATCTAATTTGTTCTTTACATTAGTTAATAAAATTTTCAAATTGTTGCAGTTGCTAAATGATGACACGCATCTTGTGTCGAAACGTATAAATAAAAGTTTTTATACTTTATACCTTTTTTATGTCGACGAATGGGCTGCTAGTTACTTTGAAATATATATATATATATATATATATATATATATATATATATATATATATTAACAAAGTCTAATAATCGGGCATAAAATCAATGAAAAACATGAATTTCTTTCAAAAATTTATTTTAAATCCATACGTTTCGGCTATAATCCTAGCCTTCATTCAGTGGAAACTAAAAATAAAATTAAAAACTAAAACAATTGAATTGGAGTGAAAAGAAAAAATAAAATAGTAATTAGTACTTACAATTAGTAGATCTTAGTGTTAAATTGGAAAATTTTAATAATCCATGGTATTAGGATATGGTAATGCACTACACTATGTATTATAAACATTAACTTGAAATTACACAATATTTTCACAATTAGATAGATATTGGTTGGGAATCGTGCTGATTAGTTTTTGGTAAAGATCGACCGGGCCGTTTTCTTGTAATAAAGTTTTTAAAAAAAAAATTCGACGATTTTTATAATTTTTTTTTGACGGTAGATACCACAGTCTTATAGGTCATACTAAAATATTACGGTCCTACGACAAGTCGTTTAATTTTAAAAAATCTTCAAAGTTTGCAAAAATTAGTATCGTTTTTTTGGCATTTGTCAAAATTAAATCTTTGATCGACGTTTTCTTAAAAACGCCTGAACCGATTTCAGAAATTTAAAAGCGATTTGATGTATCTCAATGAGGACTATCGTTTGTCAGTTTTGTGAGACGATCTGCCAAACCGTTTCTTTGTAATTTAAAAAAAAATGTTAAACTTTTCGCCCACATTCAAGCTAAAACTACCGAACCGATTTTAAAAAATCAAAAACTGTTCGAAAGATATTAGTTGGGAATGATACTGATTAATTTTAGGTGAAAATCTACCGAGCCGTTTTCTTGTAATGAACTGTTGAAAAAAAATTAAGCCGATTTTCATGGAATTTTTTTTGGCGATATACATCATGGTCTTATAGAACTTACTGTAATATTACGGCCTTACAAGTAGTTTAATTTTAAAAATTCGTCAAACTTTCCTAAAAATATTATCGTTTTTTTAACTTCCCGTAGGGTAAGTTATAGTAATCGTCCAAAAATCGAAATCAAAAATTTTTACATTTCTCGACGTTTTGAAGGTTTCTGAACATTTTGGCATACTTCAGAAAAAATGGATGTGTGTGTGTGTGTGTGTGTGTGTGTGTGTGTGTGTTTTGTATGTCCGCGTTTTTTCGTCCACGTTTTCGGGCGCACTGATCAACCGATTTGAATGGTTTAAAAAACATTCGATTTCTGTTGATAGGGAGATGTGCTGATTAGTTTTTGGCAAAGGCAGGTCCAGCCGTTACGGAGATATGGAGCAAAGAGTGCAAAAAATAGAAAGCGAGTTTTTGAGAGAACGGATCAACCGATTTGAATGGTTTAAAAAACATTCGATTCCTATTGATGGGAGATGTGCTGATTAGTTTTTGGCAAAGGTGGGGCCAGAGGTTTCGGAGATACAGAGCTAAATGTTAAAAAAATGGCTGTTTTTGAGAGAACTAAGCGTCCGATTTAAATGATTCAAAGAACTTTCTGCTTCTTTCAACAAAATAATTGATTTTGGAAAAAAAAATTTTTTGTTTCTAATTTTTTTTTTCAAAAATTTTTTTTTGTAATTTTGGATTAAAAATTCAAAAATCACCCAGGCTAAGCACAGTCTAAGCGCCACTCTGGTAGAAATGTTTACGCAAGTGCGTTTAGACTGTTTATGTACTGGAGCACTTTTACAATTTTGTGAAAATTATTGAAAAATGTGAAAATGCCGCCAAGCTAAGCATAGTATAAGTGAAAATGTCGTACAGATTTATTTGCAAATGCGTTTAGACTGTGACTATGCGGGAGCACTTTTTCAATTTTGTGTAAATTTGGCAACTATTTTTTTTGAAATTTAATTCGAAATGAAATGACGATTGTTAATGTTATGGAGATGATAAATTGATTTATTTATAATTAACTTCTCGTAGAGCAAGTTATAGTAATCGCAAAAAAATCGTTTTTTTTTATATCTTTACGTTTTAAAACCTTCTGAACATTTTGGCATGCCTTAGAAAAAATTGATGTATGTGTGTGTGTATGTGCGTGTGTGTGTGCGTGTATGTGTGTGTTTCGGATACAAATTTTTGTCGACGATTTCGGTTACACAGATGAAGCGATTTAACTAATTCAAAAAATATTCGATTTGTATTGATAAGAAGACGTGCTGATTAGTCTTTAGCGAAGACAGGCCTAGCCGTTCCGAAGATACGGGGCAAAAAGTGCCAAAAACGGTAACTCAGTTTTTAAGAGAACGGAGCGTCCGATTTGTATAATTCAAAAACATTTTACTTGCATTATCAAGATGAAGATTTGATCAAATTTTCATGATAATAGGTCTAGCGGTTTCGGAGATCTAGTAAAAAAAATTAAAAAAAAATAACATTTGGCGGTCAACAATAATCATTAGACATTAGACATATGCACATCAAATTATGAGATATTTTATAGAGATTTTAACAATAAGTATACATTTTGTTAACACTCCTATGGGTTCCGTACCAATGCTTATGCGTTAGACAGCGACGCGGCGCTTACGCGCTTTGATATTTAGTCTCTATGCATTAAAGCAGTACGATTGCTTTGAAAAAAAGTTCAGAATTTCCAAAATATTTCAAAATAAATTTTTCAACAAAAAAGTTTTTGTCAAAAATTCATATAGTTCCTCAAAAATCTATTTTTTTCAGAGTAAATTTTTTTCAAAAATGTTAATCTTTTCAAAAAAAAAAAAAAAATTTTGGTACGGGAAGTTCCAGCAATTTGCCTTAAGGCACGATGCCATGCGCCCCACTAGTTAAAAGTAGGATTGATGTAGTATACTATTTACACATTTTTTTTATTAAGTCGATTATTTACACATATCGGGAAGTTCATGTAACTTGCCTCAAGGCTAAATACCAAACCAACTAGTTTTGTTTGAAGTTACCGTGAACTTGAAAAGTAAATTAGTGTTCAATTTCATAAGCGCAAACCTGCGAGTGATTAAATTAATTATTGGGCATTATTGACGAAAAATAGCAAGCTGATTTAGTTTAAACAAAATATAATCGGAAAAATGAAAAATGGGGAGTCAGTGCTTAGAAAAGGGCAAGTTTATTCCGAAAAATTGAATTGTAACCTTTGTTTTTGTTGCAAATGTTTTGCATCTGATGAACTTTGAATGTTGAAGACATAGTTAGGGTTATGGATATGGAACAAATATGAAAAATGGGAGCAAAATTTACTTTGGAACGAAAATCTTAAGATTTTTGTTATACCTAGTGGTGTCCATACTCTAAATTTAATAATAGTTAACTATGCAGAAATATTACAAATCACATATAATTAGTTTTTTCCAATATAGTTCAGGAAATGTGTAATTTCTGGTCACTTTTTACTGATTTTTGGACAATACTTCTAAAATACGTTGAAAATTTAACTTTAAAACCTGATACCCTGAATATGACGCGAAAGCAAGGATAAATACAATTCGGCTCTTAGGATATCAATCAGGAGAAGTTTACGACGCAATTTTGGATATTGTAAATAATGAAATTAAATTAAATTAAAATTTGAAAAATTCAACATGAAATATGAGTATTTTGATTGAAATTGAAAAGCTAGTTTTTTTAGCTCTCTTGGCATGAGTTGCTCAATAGAAAAAATTGCATAATAAATAAGTAAAATGTTTCAAAACCCAAATATTAATATAACACATACGTTAAAAATAATTGGAAATTAAAAAATATTTGATTATAATCAACCCGCGAATTTCCTCGATTTTTTAATAAATAAATTTAAAATCTATGTATTTTATACGCTTTTAGATTATATTTAATTTTTTATGTACTAAATCCAGAATAATTAAAAATATTTTTTTAAAAAATATGTAAACATTTATATAATTTACATGACAAACTATTAAAACAGTTAAAATTTAAAGGGGGTGGGGGGCGCTAGAAAAAAAGTTGCATGCGGGCGCTAAGGACCCCAGGACCGGCCCTGTATATATATATATATATATATATATATATATATATATATATATATATACCGCTGAAAAATTCGAGAAAAAAAAGACATGTAATTTACATTTATACCCTGCATCCCCTAGATTCAAGAAACCTCTGATATTTAGTTCTGTTTCTATTATTATTTGTGTTAAACTTTTTATCGTAAATAAAAGCGATACGATAAAATGATAAAGACATCAATACAAGAAGTATATTCTTTCATTCAATAAATATATATACAAACTAAACAAAGAATACAATAAGCGTCTATAAGAAAGTACTTGATATCAGAAAACTGATATCGCTGCTGATTGATATCAAGATTGAATGGAACCTTTGTTGAAACACGGCCAACACTTTTATCACAAAACCACTAACAAGCACCATATATTAAAAATCAGTTGGAAAAATATTATATAAAAATCTCAGTCTCATTATAATTATGTAATTGTTTATTTTAAAAACACTTGACAGTTGACAGTTGATGTAAATAATTAGCTGTCAAATTTTCTACATTAAGTCACATATTTATACGTGTCAACACTTTTGTGCAACTTGCCTTCAGGCAAAATGATACTTACAACTAGTTTATTTATTTAAACACCAGTTATTATCTATATGTATACAATAACATTGTTATTTTACGTTTTTAGTTAAATAAAAATCATTTTTACAATTCGATTATTAAAATGGCGGAAAATTGTAATATTTTTTGACGTTGAGTGTACACACAATATTTGCGTACGAGGCGCCAAATTTAAAACTACAAAGTTAAAAACTTAATTTACACTTCAAAACGTATAATAAAGACCAACAAACAATCTTTAAATCAATAAAATAAAAACAAAATACATTTACAATCATCAAATGTATAATATTAAGCGTATTAACTTTATTTCAGACTTAAATTGTTTATAAATTTAATGTCAATTTTATTATGTCGGACATTGGAAATTTAAGGCAAAATGACACTTACACTTACTTTATTTAATTAATCAAGTACGCGAAAAGTTTTGCTATCGGTCTCGTGTATGGCGGTGTCGTTAATCGGTAAGTAGAAAAAGAATTTATTTCTAATATTGTTTAATGAATATATAATGGAGACTAACAAGTATTGTTTATTAATAATGAAATACAACTTTGTGTGTAACATCCGAATAATTTTGATATTTGCAATAAGTTTTTGTCTTTGTGCATGCGGCACATGCAACAGAACAGGGTTATGTATTTCACGTTTTTAAAAAACGCATTTATTTTTGTATGATTTACTTATATTTGTTTAAATATTTAAATTGTGTAAGTAAAGAAATGTTTTGTACGTTTTTTTTGCATAATGTCCGTAAAATTTGACAAAAACCGTAAATTTTTGCCCAGCCGCCATTTTGTACAAGAACAAGGCTGTGTATTTTTTTTTGCAAGAAAATTATTTTATAAAACAAAAATTTAACATTTAATTATTGTACAAGTTCCAAAAATTTATTAGTCAACATTGTTTTTGCAAATATAACTATGTATGGTATAATAATGTTTTAAATGCACAGATTTTTTTTTACATTTCACTCCTGCCTCGACAGCTTGGTATCAAGAAGCAGTAACAAATACTAAGACTAATTTATTTATTTAATGTAATAACAAATTTTATACGAGAGTTTTATATACATACATAATATTATAATTTAAAAATTATGAAAATGTCCAGTCAAGTTTCAATCTTTATTCATGCCTTGGACAGTTTGATGTCAAGCAGATGTAAAAAAATACCTATTTCATATAAGAATTACAAGAATTTTATATACATGCGCTAATTCAAAAAATTATCATTTCCAGTCCGAAGTTCCAAATTCGACACACGTTTTAGACAGCCTGATATCAAGCAAATAAAACAAACAGGTAACAAAAATTAAAACTAACTGATTTATTTAATACAATAAGAATTAGAATAACTTCATACACATTAACTAATGCAAAAATTATAAAAATGTTTAGTCAGAAGTTTCAAATTCAATACATGCCTAGGACAGCTTGATATCAAGCAAAAGTAAAAAAAATACCTAAATTTATTTATTTATTTAATATAAGAATTACAAGAATTGTAATTCTAAATACATGCACTAATTAAAAAAATTATCACTTCCAGTCAGAAGTTCCAAATTCGACAAACGTTTTAGACAGCCTGATATCAAGCAGCAATAACTAATACTAAAGTTAATTTATTTATTTAACATAATAAGAATTACAATTATACGAATGCACTGATTTAAAAAATTATAAGTTATTGAGCCAGAAGTTTCACATTCGATACACGTATTAGACAGCCTGATATCAAGCAGTGGTAACAAAAATTACAACTAATTTATTTAGTTAATCTAATAAAAATTACGAGAATTTTGCAGTGAATAATGCACTGATTCAAAATATATAAAAGTTATCGAGTCAGAAGTTTCAGATTCGATACATGCCTCGGACAGCTTGATGTCAAGCAGTAGTAACAATTACTAAAACCAATTTATTTGATGTAATAAGAATTTAACTGCATAGGGACAAAATATAAAGCGCGTGAGCCCCGCGTCGCTGTCTAACGCATAAGCATTGGTACGGAACCCATAGGAATGTTAATAAAATGTATACTTATTGTTAAAATCTCTATAAAATATCTGACAATTTGGCGGACGCTCCGTTCTCTTAAAAACTGAGTTACCGTTTTCGGCACTTTTTGCCCCGTATCTTGGGAACGGCTAGACCTGCCTTCGCCAAAAACTAATCAGCACGTCTCCTTATCAATACGAATCGAATGTTTTTTGAATTATTCAAATCGGTTGATCCGTGTTCCCGAAATCGTCGACACATACATCCATTTTTTCTAAGGTATGCCAAAATGTTCAGAAACCTCTGAAACATAAAATAAATAAAATTTTGATTTTTAACTTCCCGAAGGAGAAGTTTATGTTTTCATCAAAAAATCCGAATGGCTAATTTTATGTTTTCTCGACGTTTCAAGCCATTCTGAATCGAATGAGACCAAATTTGGAAAAAGTATGTGTGTGTGTGTGTGTGTGTGTGTGTGAACAGATTTTTTGCCGTAAATCGACGTTTTCTTCAAAACGGCTGGACCGATTTCAAAAATTTAAAAGCCATTTGATGTATCTCGATGAGGACTATCGTCTCTGAGTTTTGTGCGACGATCGGCCGGGCCGTTTCTTTGTAAATTGCAGAAAAGTGAAAATTTTTTCGCCCACGTTTTAGCCCGCAATTCTGAATCGATTCTGAAAATTCAAAAACCATTGGATAGATATTGGTTGGGAATCGTGCTGATTAGTTTTTGGTAAAGATCGGCCAAGCCGTTTTCTTGTAATAACGTTTTAAAAAAAAAATCGACGATTTTTATGATTTTTTTTTTTGACGGTAGATACCATAGGTTTCTAGGTCATACTAAAATATTACGGCTCTACGACAACTCGTTTAGCTTTAAAAATTCGTCAAAGTTTGCAAAAATTGGTATAGTTTTTTTGACATTTGTCAAAATTAGACTTTTGATCGACGTTTTCTCAAAAGCGCCTGAACCGATTTCAGAAATTTAAAAGCCATTTGATGTATTTCGGTGAGGACTATCGTTTGTCAGTTTTGTGCGACGATCTGCCAAGCCGTTTCTTTGTAATTTGAAAAAAAGTGTTAAACTTTTCGTACACATTTAAGCTCATCCTACCGAACCGATTTTAAAAAATCAAAAACTATTCGAAAGATATTAGTTGGAAATGGTACTGATTAATTTTAGGTGAAAATCTACCGAGCCGTTTTCTTGTAATGAACTGTTGAAAAAAAAATTTAAGCCGATTTTCATGGAACTTTTTTTGGCTTGTACTGTACTGTATATAACTTACTGTAATATTACGGCATTACGACATGTAGTTTAATTTTAAAAATTCGTCAAACTTTACTAAAATTATTATCGTTTTTTTTAAGTAGGATTGATGAAGTATATTATTTACACACTTTTTTTGATTAAACCAATTATTTACACATATCGGGAAGTTCATGTAACTTGCCTCAAGGCTAAATACCAAACCAACTAGTTGATTTTTTTGCGATTACTATAACTTGCCCTACGGGAAGTAAATTAAGATTTTTAAAAGATTCAATTTTTTTTCTAAACTTTGAAAAATTAGTATGTAAGTATTGAAATGTTTGAAAAAAAAAGACTTTTTGAAAAAAAATTTTGTTTTGTTTTGAAATATTTTGTAAATTTTGAACTTTTTTTTAAAACAATTACGCTGCGTTGGATGCAAAGGGAGAAAGTATCGATTACAGTCTAACTGATAAACCTTGGTACGGTACCCATAGAAATGTAACCAAATTTGTTATTGTATTTAAAATATCTGATAGTTTGATGTGCTTATGAATAATGATTATTTGTGGCCGCCAACTGGCATTTTTTTGTAATACTAAATCCTAAAACTAACGATTTTTCATTTCGTCAATGCAAATAATTTGTTTTTTGAATCATTCAAATCGGATACTCCGTTATCTCAAAAACAGAATTACCATTTTTGGCATTTTTTGCCCCGTATTTTCAAAACGGCAGGACATGCCGTTGCCAAAAACTAATCACCACGTCTCCTTATCAATAGAAGTCGAATGTTTTTTGAATCATTCAAATCCACATATATCCAGGTATGCCAAAATGTTCAGAAACTTTTGAAACGTAAAGATGTATCCGAACATAATTATCTAAATGTTGTCCACTTAACTGTCTATGATATTAAAACAATTTATTTTTATAATTTTATTATAATTTTTATAATAAAATGTGATTTACTAAACAACCATTGGGCTCGCCCGTAGGTCAGCGGTTAAGAGCGATGGGACTTGTTTCAGAGGTCCCGGGTTCGGTACCCACTTCGAGCAGTCGTGACCAGGCAGCAGTGACAACGATTTTCACTTGAAAATATAGATAGCAATATGTTTCCAAGTGAAAATAGCCCTTGTCCGGCATTGCTGCACCAATAAAATGTCAGCCCTATTAGATTAATTCTAATAACAAAATCATCAAATATGGATGGATTAACCACTGGGTTACCATCTAAAATAAATACGAAGTAAGAAGTTTTAGCCCAACAGCTCATAGGACGTAAGGTCTGATTGCTGTTCAAAAATATATATAAAAAAAAAATAAACAACCATTGATTTATCCCCACCAATAATTTCCTGTCTTACAGCTAAAACATTGTCGTAAAATTGTCAGTTTGGGTCAGTTCATCGCATATGTTCGCTCAATAAGTCTTCGCGTTTGAGATATATATATATATATATATATATATATATATATCATAATCCATTTATACTTGTTTATCTATGATGTAATCCAACAAATATTTGACAGAAAGTACTAATGATGTGAATAACGAAATCAATGGTAGGTTTTACTATGTTTCATTATACAGTATACTCATTTATTAAATATTTCGAAACATAATAATAAGTTAATGTATTATTATATCCGTTTAATAACAGTTATTTGAATAGTCTCCTTTTAGTTGTCTTATTTTTCTAGTTTTCCAATCGATGTTCTGCTAATAAAACGAGTTTTAACTAGGAGAAAGTGGCATTTTGTCTGAAGGCAAGTTGCATGAACTTCACGATATGTGTAAATAATCGTCATAACATTAATTTCAAACTTTAATGATTTTTTAAGATATTGGTTAAAACCATGAGCTATATATATATTAATGAAATCCTCAAAAAACTAACAATTGATTACGAAAAAACGACCCCGCCGATCTTTACGAGAAACTAATTAGCACGATTTCCAACTGATATTTTTCAATTTTTTAAAATCGGTTCAGGATTGCTGAATTTCTGTCTAATTTAATCGTCTCTATGGGAAGGAAATAAAATAAAGAAGCAAAAATTATTAAGCTTTTTTTAAGAGTTTGATTGACATTCATTTAGTGCTGTTTATATAAATGTTTTATTCACATTTTTGTGATTATAAAAACTTATTTTTAAAACACATGCTTATTTACATATAACATTGTGAACCATTTCATTATGATGCTTGTCATATAGCTCTTGTGTTATCATACTAAAAGTATGTCGGCACTGGTTCCTCTTCTAAGTAGATAAATTTTTCCATATAACTTTTCTCCACTAAATCTATAAATCAAATCAAAAGTACAGTTATACTTTAGAAATTGAATCTAATACTAAATATTAAGTGTTATTTGAAGAAAAAAAAACTAAACAGATACTGAAATTAATGTTTTACCTATATGAATTTCTTTAAACCTATAAAAATGTAATTCTTATTAACTTCCCGAAGGAGAAGTTTATGTTTTCATCAAAAAACCCGATTCGCTAATTTTATGTTTTCTCGACGTTTCAAGCCATTCTGAATCGAATGAGACCAAATTTGGAAAAAGTATGTGTGTGTGTGTGTGTGTGTGTGTGTGTGTGTGTGTGTGTGTGTGTGTGTGTGTATGTGAACAGATTTTTTGTCGTAAATCGACGTTTTCTCGAAAACGGCTGGGTCGATTTCAAAAATTTAAAAGCCATTCGATGTATCTTGACGAGAACTATTGTTTGTCAGTTTTGTGCGACGATCGGCCAAGCCGTTTCTTTATAAATGGCAGAAAAGTGAAAAATTTTTCGTCTACGTTTTAGCCCGCAATTCTGAATCGATTTTGAAAATTCAAAAACCGTTCGAAAGATATTGGTTGGGAATCGTGCTGATTAGTTTTTGGTAGAGATCGGCCGGGCCGTTTTCTTGTAATAAAGTTTTTAAAAAAAAAATTTCGACGATTTTTATGATTATTTTTTTGACGATAGATACCATAGTCTTCTAGATCATACTAAAATATTACGGCCCTACGACAACTGGTTCAGCTTTAAAAATTCGTCAAAGTTTGCAAAAATCAGTATGGTCTTTTTGGCATTTGTCAAAATTAGACTTTTGATCGACGTTTTCTCAAAAACGCCTAAACCGATTTTAGAAATTTAAAAGCCATTTGATGTATTTCGGTGAGGACTATCGTTTGTCAGTTTTGTGCAACGATCTGCCAAGCCGTTTCTTTGTAATTTGAAAAAAACTTTTCGTCCACATTTAAGCTCATCCTACCGAACGATTTTAAAAAAAAAAACTGTTCGAAAGATATTAGTTGGGAATGATACTGATTAATTTTAGGTGAAAATCTACCGAGCCGTTTTCTTGTAATTAACTGTTGAAAAAAAGTGTTAAATTTTCGTCGACATTTAAGCTCATCCTACCGAACCGATTTTAAAATATCAAAAACTGTTCGAAAGATATTAGTTGGGAATGGTACTGATTAATTTTAGGTGAAAATCTACCGAGCCGTTTTCTTGTAATTAACTGTTGAAAAAAAGTGTTAAATTTTCGTCGACATTTAAGCTCATCCTACCGAACCGATTTTAAAATATCAAAAACTGTTCGAAAGATATTAGTTGGGAATGATACTGATTAATTTTAGGTGAAAATCTACCGAGCCGTTTTCTTGTAATTAACTGTTGAAAAAAAGTGTTAAATTTTCGTCGACATTTAAGCTCATCCTACCGAACCGATTTTAAAATATCAAAAACTGTTCGAAAGATATTAGTTGGGAATGGTACTGATTAATTTTAGGTGAAAATCTACCGAGCCGTTTTCTTGTAATTAACTGTTGAAAAAAAAATTTAAGCCGATTTTCATGGAATTTTTTTTGGCGATATACATCATGGTCTTATAGAACTTACTGTAATATTACGGCCTAACGACAAGTAGTTTAATTTTAAAAATTCGTCAAAGTTTGCTAAAATTATTATCGTTTTTTTTTAAAGTAGGATTAATGAAGTATATTATTTACTATATTATTTTCTTCATAAATAAAATAGAATATCTCATATAAGATCTACACCTGCTCAAACGATTTTTGAAAAAATTTCAGATGGCTGATTCTGCTGTTAGTGTACAGGTGGCTTAAGGATAAGGCCTTTAGTCAAATCCGAAATTTCTAAAGGATATGTTAAATGCCTCGAAACACTGCCAAATAAACCTCAAGTTTTAATAAAAAATCTTTCTTTTACTTACAACCATGTATTTCCACCAGAAGTTTCGCAAGCTGAATTTTATGACACTGCTGTTAAGGGTTTAGTTGATGGATTGTTTAAGGGTAATTTATTTCTACTAGAATTTAATTTTGACATAACATAACTTTGGTGTAGGTGAATTTATCTCTCATCTATAATCCCAAATTCTATTTTTATCTTCAGTATCTTTACTTTATTAACTTCCCGAAGGAGAAGTTTATGTTTTCATAAAAAAATCCGAATCGCTAATTTTATGTTTTCTCGACGTTTCGAGCCATTCTGAATCGAATGAGACCAAATTTGGAAAAAGTATGTGTGTGTGTGTGTGTGTATGTGTGTGTGTGTGTGTGTGTGAACAGATTTTTTGCCGTAAATCGACGTTTTCTCCAAAACGGTTGGACCGATTTCAAAAATTTAAAAGCCATTTCATGTATCTCGATGAGGACTATCGTCTCTGAGTTTTGTGCGGCGATCGGCCGGGCCGTTTCTTTGTAAATTGCAGAAAAGTGAAAAAATTTTCGTCCACGTTTTAGCCCGCAATTCTGAATCGATTCTGAAAATTCAAAAACCGTTCAATAGATATTGGTTGGGAATCGTGCTGATTAGTTTTTGGTAAAGATCGGCCGGACCGTTTTCTTGTAATAAAGTTTTTAAAAAAAAAAATTTGACGATTTTTATGATTATTTTTTTGACGAAAGATACCATAGTTTTCTAGGTCATACTAAAATATTACGGCCCTACGACAACTGGTTCAGCTTTAAAAATTCGTCAAAGTTTGCAAAAATCAGTATGGTCTTTTTGGCATTTGTCAAAATTAGACTTTTGATCGACGTTTTCTCAAAAACGCCTGAACCGATTTTAGAAATTTAAAAGCCATTTGATGTATTTCGGTGAGGACTATCGTTTGTCAGTTTTGTGCAACGATCTGCCAAGCCGTTTCTTCGTAATTTGAAAAAAAGTGTTGAACTTTTCGTCCACATTTAAGCTCATCCTACCGAACCGATTTTAAAAAATCAAAAACTGTTCGAAAGATATTAGTTGGGAATGATGCTGATTAATTTTAGGTGAAAATCTACCGAGCCGTTTTCTTTTCTTGTAATTAAAAAAAATTTAAGCCGTTTTTCATGGAACTTTTTTTGGCGAAATACATCATGGTCTTATAGAACTTACTGTAATATTACGGCCTTACAACAAGTAGTTTAATTTTAAAAATTCGCCAAACTTTGCTAAAATTATTATCGTTTTTTTTAAAGTAGGATTGATGAAGTATATTATTTACACATTTTTTTGATCAAGTCGATTATTTACACATATCGGGAAGTTCATGTAATTTGCCTCAAGGCTAAATACCAAACCAACTAGTTTAAACCATTTTTGGTCGATTTGAAGAAGTTTTTTTTTAGTATGATTTAATTCAATAATTATTGATAAATTGCTCACCTGACAAGCATTTGAAACTAAACAATGAAATTCCATAGACCTGGATTTTGTTGAATCGGCGAACAGACATCAAAAGAACTTAACAAAAACAATACATTTAATAAAATAGATTTATTTTTATTAACTATTACATATATACAGTTTGATATCAAAATACTTAAAACTAATCAAAACCTAATCTTTCAAAAAGACCTTTAAAACCATTGCTTTGCACCTTTTATATGCATATATTATTTATAGTAAAAATTTCTAAGAATCAACTCAAGTTACATTTTAAAATTCTTAGCTGTATGTAAATTTTCTATACACTATTTTAACTATACATACATTTTTCGTAAAACGAGCCTTTGCGTTAAGAAAAAAATTAAATCTACAATAACAAGCAATACTAATTTAATATTATATTAATAACCTATAATAAACATTAAATAATTATTTTTAGAAATTTAAAATCAATGGAATGTATTAGATCAACAATTCATTTTTTGTTTCTAATTATTCCAATCTAAGAAGAAATTCATGAAATTACTTATAATTATTTCTCATTTAAATGTCGATTCTTCTATACTAAATTATTAAACATCTAATTCAGCCTTTTAAGTAATAATATGGCATTAAAACAGGTAATTATTAATCTTGAAAATATTGTCAGTATTATTACTCATTTCATATATGAAATGATATGTTTTTTCTTAAATATAAGGATATATCCTTATATTTAAGAAAAAACATATCACCTGCATTCACTAGTATCTGATTTGGTGTTATTACATATTTTTGCAGTTTTCTTTTGAGCACTTGCATTTCCTGTAACATTTCCTGTTGTTTCTTCGACAACCACACAATCTAGTTTGACATTCACCTTTACAGTTACATTGGATTTCATCATTTTTGTTACGTTTAACACCTGCTGACACTCGCTTATGCCTTGGCAGTTTCTGTATATGAGCAAAAAAAGGAATAATTGACCAAAAGGAAAGTTTTTCAAAAAAAACTTATAAACATGATTATATAATATCAAGTTGGCAACTAAATTAAGTGCGGAAGAAAATCAACATTTTTTTTATGAAACTAAATAACTTTATTCTGAAATGCATTGTCTATTTTTATCACTGATTTTTGTCATTTTTTAAGCTACTTCAAGCAAGCATAATCCCACTTCTAAAAACTTCTGGTTATTATTAACAAAAACTGAATCAAGAATAATCATTGAATTGTTTAGCATTAAAGGAGTTTTGTAAAGATCAAAACCAAAAGTAATAAAAAAAGGCAAGGTCAGCATTATATGGTCTAGTAATTTTTGTTGAGTGGCCAAAATATGTGATGCCAATAATGGAATAAATCACCATTTCGTTTTGTGAATTTAGATCACTTTTGTAATCAATTTTTTATTCAGACAAGTTGGACGACCAGAGCGTTTTCATATTTGAGTGAAAAATCACCAGAACAAAATTTATCAAACCAATTTTTACACTGCCGTTTTTTGTCTGCTATCCAATAACAAAAAGTTTTATATTTCAACTACGTGAGCAAACCTAAAAAATCAATTGATATCATCGGAGAGAGAAAACCACTGCCAACTAATTTGCTAATATATTAGAGAGTAATTGAAAATATTGATATTTATGTATATCTCATGCTTTAATTTTAATTTAATTTGGAGAAACAAGATGCACAAAGCTTTTGCTTTGTGTTCCCAGACTCTCATAAATCCAGTACGGTCATAAATTTTAAGCATTATTTAACCCAAATATTATTGTAAAAAAAAAATCACTCATTTTAAATAATCAAAAGTAAAAATTTTCACTGATTAATATGATTTCACTCACCTTCACTAACCGGACTCGCTTATACATAGGCGTTAGTCTAAAATCAGGATCTTTTTTAGCGGAATCTGCATAAACTTCATCATCACTTTCTGATGAATTCATTGGCTCGAAATCCAGCTTAAGATGATCTGGATCTTTTTTTCATTTTCTTAGCCTTTTTTTCAGGTGTTCTACAATTCTTAATATCATTTCTGTTTCCATATGTCATTAATTCAGCCAATTCATGTCTATGTTGCTCACGTAGCTTATCCATTTCCTGTTGACATTGAGCAACTTTCGCCACTGCTTCTGTTAGCTGATTCTCCAGTTCAGTACCGCGCTCTAAGCAGATACAATGAAAATTATTTTAACTTTCCCATACTAACATTGTATCTTTTCACATATTTACATATTTTTGTTGCTATAAAAATATCAGATTAATATATTTGATTGTAATAATACCTTTATGGGCATCAACTGAACGCCTTGGGTCAGCAATCATATCAAATAAGTCTTTTGGAGCATATTTAGGTTCAGGTATTGGCATATTCACTTTTTGTGCAACTTGTGCCACTAATGTTCGCTTCCAAGCCAATTCCTTATTTAATTGTTGGAGCCCTGTTGTTAAAGCTGCCTGCTGAGATAAATGGTTATCTTGTTGATCTTGATTTTCTGTCAAAATTTTTAGAAATTTATAAAAATTATATATTTATATTTCAAATTTACTTTTCAAAATTTCCTATAACCTAAGTTGGATATATATGCAATATCTCAGAAACGGTGATACTAACAAAAAAATTAATAATAACAATTTCATAGAGAATTTTATAATAAATAAACTTATCTAACATAATTTTTTAAAAAAAATTATGGTTTCGGCGGAAAATGGGAAAAACTAGATTTTTGCACCTTTGACCTTGAATAAAAAAAATCGCAGATGTCGGATCGTTGGGGACTTTTGACATTTCATTTGTAATGGCCTATTTAACATCTGTACCAAATTTCAGCTCTATGCGAATTGTTCCTAACTGAAAACTTAATTTGACTGGGCTATAATCATTGCTAGTCCTTACCAAATTACATACAATGGCATTTGAAGTTATGAAATCAGTTCAATCGTTTTTGTGAAAACGTCAACAGAAGATCCAAAAAAACGCTAACATTACACACGCATAATTTTCGCACAAATGCTTTGTATGTATGGTTTCGAAGCGACAACCATGGTGAACTAAAATAATTTTCAATTCAAAAACCATTATTTTCATTCATCATTACTAGATCCAGTTTTAAATAACAAAAAAATAATACGTAAAGCTTTTTTCTTTTACTGACTATTACTTACTTATCGCTGATTTTTCGCTGTTGTATATGGATAGTGAATATTGCATGACTTCTACTGGATTGACTGTTCATTGCAGTTGCACCTACAGCTCTGCGACGATATCCCCTAACTAAACTTCTAAACAATCTAATGTATCATTTGCATTACGTACTTCAATTTCGGTTAATCCAGGAATTACAATTCTTTTTTGTTGATCTTCTCTGATATCAACTATACTTTGATCTCTATTTGATTTTGATAAAAGATCAAATAATTGTTCTTGATATAATTCCATAAATGATACCTGTAGAACATGAGAAAATACTTTACTGAAGAAATGACTTACTGTTATTATTATGTTTACAATTTCATAAACTATTATGATTTCTAAAAGCAAATTATATTAAATAGCAATCCATATACTCCTAAGGAGTGCAGAACAATTATATTCAACCAAACATATAGAAGTACAAACACAATGCAAAGATTTTGAAAATCTGACATGTTTAATTTCTGACCATTTATGGGTATTCAAATAAACTCTAATTACAGTGTAAAAAGGTTATGGCTTTTAAATTTTAATTCTCATTTAAACCTCATATGCTCCTTAACAATACACTTTAAATTTATTGCTTTAATATTTGGAAAGTAGTTTATATTGATCTAACTTGTAATTGAAAATTATATTGCTCCGTCAGAGTTGAAATTTTTTGAAAAATGTCTTTTACTGCTCTTGGTATAACACCCATCTCCTCGACTGGTCCAACTGAATAAGCCATGCCCATGGAATGAGTTTTTCCGGAGCCAGTCTGACCATAAGCTAATATTGTCACATTGTAGCCTAAAATATATTTTTAGATTGAACAAAATAATAAATAATATAGTAAAGATACTGAAGATAAAAATAGAATTTGGGATTATAGATGAGAGATAAATTCACCTACACCAAAGTTATGTTATGTCAAAATTAAATTCTAGTAGAAATAAATTACCCTTAAACAATCCATCAACTAAACCCTTAACAGCAGTGTCATAAAATTCAGCTTGCGAAACTTCTGGTGGAAATACATGGTTGTAAGTAAAAGAAAGATTTTTTATTAAAACTTGAGGTTTATTTGGCACTGTTTCGAGGCATTTAACATATCCTTTAGAAATTTCGGATTTGACTAAAGGCCTTATCCTTAAAGCCACCTGTACACTAACAGCAGAATCAGCCATCTGAAATTTTTTCAAAAATCGTTTGAGCAGGTGTAGATCTTATATGAGATATTCTATTTTATTTATGAAGAAAATAATATAGTAAATAATATACTTCATCAATCCTACTTTAAAAAACGATAATAATTTTAGTAAAGTTTGACGAATTTTTAAAATTAAACTACTTGTCGTAATGCTGTAATATTACAGTAAGTTCTATAAGACCATGATTAAGACCAAAAAAAAGTTCCATGAAAATCGGCTTAAATTTTTTTTTCAACAGTTCATTAGGTTCAGTAGATTTTCACCTAAAATTAATCAGTACCATTCCCAACTAATATCTTTCGAACAGTTTTTGATTTTTCAAAATCGGTTCGGTAGGATGAGCTTAAATGTGGACGAAAATTTAACACTTTTTTTCAACAGTTAATTACAAGAAAACGGCTCGGTAGATTTTCACCTTAAATTAATCAGTACCATTCACAACTAATATTTTTCGAACAGTTTTTGATTTTTTAAAATCGGTTCGGTAGGATGAGCTTAAATGTGGACGAAAATTTAACACTTTTTTTCAACAGTTAATTACAAGAAAACGGCTCGGTAGATTTTCACCTAAAATTAATCAGTACCATTCCCAACTAATATCTTTCGAACAGTTTTTGATTTTTTAAAATCGGTTCGGTAGGATGAGCTTAAATATGGACGAAAAGTTTAACACTTTTTTTTAAATTGCAAAGAAACGGCTTGGCAGATCGTCGCACAAAACTGACAAACGATAGTCCTCACCGAAATACATCAAATGGCTTTTAAATTTCTGAAATCGGTTCAGGCGCTTTTGAGAAAACGTCGATCAAAAGTCTAATTTTGACAAATGTCAAAAAAACTATACCAATTTTTGCAAACTTTGACGAATTTTTAAAGCTAAACGAGTTGTCGTAGGGCCGTAATATTTTAGTATGACCTAGAAAACTATGGTATCTACCGTCAAAAAAAAATCATAAAAATCGTCGATTTTTTTTTTTTTAAACGTTATCAAAAGAAAACGGCTCGGCCGATCTTTACCAAAAACTAATCAGCACGATTCCCAACCAATATCTATCGAATGGTTTTTGAATTTTCAGAATCGATTTAGAATTGCGGGCTAAAACGTGGGCGAAAAATTTTTCACTTTTCTGCAATTTACAACGAAACGGCCCGGCCGATCGCCGCACAAAACTCAGAGACGATAGTCCTCATCGAGATACATCGAATGGCTTTTAAATTTTTAAAATCGGTCCAGTCATTTTTGAGAAAACGTCGATTTACGGCAAAAAATCTGTTCACATACACACACACACACACACACACACACACACACATACTTTTTCCAAATTTGGTCTCATTCGATTCAGAATGGCTTGAAACGTCGAGAAAACATAAAATTAGCGAATCGGATTTTTTGATGAAAACATAAACTTCTCCTTCGGGAAGTTAATAATATATTTTAATGAATATGCTTGCTATTTGTTATAAGAAGATTAGCTTACCTTAACCATAGCACTAAATTATATTATATATATATATATATATATATATATATATATATATATATATATATATATATATAGATATATAATAATTAAAGTTTTAGTTTACCTTGAAGTAGTCTTGTTAATTTGCTGTCACGATAACCTATGAAACCCGTACAGCCCTCGCCCAATCTTGATATGACATTACCCAGAGCTAACAATCCTTTATTAATTTTTACACTTTCTCGGAAGCGATTACCAGTTGCTTTTGTTTTATTTGCTCTTTCAGATCCTGCCAAGTCTACCAAATGTAACTTGCAACTTGTTAGACTATTTCTAGTAATAAAAAGGAAATATTTAGACATTTAAATGTGGAATAATCGACCTAGAGAGAAGCTGGTATCAAATTTTTTCAAACTTTGATGAATTTATTAAAATTAAACCTCATGTCGCAGGACCATAAAGATCCTGCCAAGTCTACCGAATGGAACTTGCAACTTGTTAGACTATTTCTAGTAATAAAAAGGAAATATTTAGACATTTAAATGTGGAATAATGGACCTAGAGAGAAGCTGGTATCAAATTTTTTCAAACTTTGATGAATTTATTAAAATTAAACCTATTTATTAAAACTATGATCGCAAACGTCGCACAAAACTAATACCCCAGTGAAATTAAAGCTAAAATAGCCGTCAGTTAGGAACAATTCGCATAGAGCTGAAATTTGGTACAGATGTTAAATAGGCCATTACAAATGAAATGTCAAAAGTCCCCATCGATCCGACATCTGCGATTTTTTTTATTCAAGGTCAAAGGTGCAAAAATCTAGTTTTTCCCATTTTCCGCCGAAACCATATTTTTTTTAAAAAAATTATGTTAGATAAGTTTATTTATTATAAAATTCTCTATTAAATTGCTATTATTAATTTTTTTGTTAGTATCACCGTTTCTGAGATATTGCCGTTTGAAAAGTTGAAAAATTCATATTCTTCATAATATGCAGCTTTTAAACGTCATCAAATGTGTAATATAAGTGAAAAAATAAGAGTTTGTTGGTTTCTGTTTAAATAGTATAAGTTTAATGAAATTTTTGAAGTATAAAACTATAGTGTCAGCCCCTAATTACCTTAGTTCTTGAGCAACACCCGCCAGCTATGTCATTTTCCTAGTGTAGGAGGGTCACATATACGACTGTTTTTGAAGCGAATAAACGAAATATTTAATTATATATGAATTCAGGGCGTATAATGACAATCCAAAATCACAATATTTAATAAATTTTCATCATAATATTGAATAAATGTGCCGATATCCAGTGTCAATATATGAGATGGAAGATGAACTGTCGTTAACCTCTTACATTTTTGTATCATTATATGATTCAATATGCTATTACCAAATGAATAAATCTGTATAAGATGGTTTAATCTAAAATGTCAATAAAAAACGTTAATTCCAATTGCAATCTTGATATAAGGTACAAAACACGAACAACAGCCGGACAGTAGTGGAATATAATTCTACATATTATCTCAAAACTATCCAATTTGAATTGTCGTTTTTTAATTTTTTTTTTTTTTTATTTATTTCTTATAACCAATCTGAACCTTGGGTTCAATGAGGTTATTTGCTAACGGGTACAGGGTTTTTAGAAATTCCCCCAGTGGGGAATTTCCTTACATAAAAATATTGATAGTTAATTCATTAAATCTTGCGGCCACTTTCTTTTTAATCTTCTCGTTGGTACTTGTTTCAGTAGATCTATTATTAGAGTGTTTGGATGGTATGCGCTCTTTTGATGATATTTCGTACTTCTCTCCTTGATAACTTCCTGAATATATTTGATGTTTAGGTCTCGATGAATTGTTTCATTGGAGACATACCAGGGCGCGTTCACTATAGCTCGTAATATTTTTGACTGTGCTCTTTGTATTGTTTTTATATTGGACGTGCTCGCACATGCCCATAGCTCAATACCGTACGTCCATATTGGTACAATTACGGCTTTATATATTAGAATCTTGTTCTCATATGACATCTTGGATCTTCTTCCAATTAACCAGTAAAGTTCGCGAAATTTCTTGTCTATTTGCTTACGCTTTGTCTTGATGTGGGTGCTCCATGTGAGCCCTCTGTCGAGGTGAAGTCCTAAGTATTTTACAGAGTTGCTTTTTGGAATTTCAACATTGTTGATTTTTATATTTGGGCAATCTCCTTTTCTTTTGGTAAAGGTGATGTGGGCTGACTTAGTTGAGTTAATAGTGATTTTCCATTTGTGAGTCCACTCCTCTAATTTGTGTATATAATTTTGCAGCTGTTCCGAGGCTTTTGTGGCGTCTTCATGTGATGATAAAACCATGGTGTCATCTGCGAATGTTCCAAGGGTTATTTTGGGGTCGGTTGGAATGTCGTTAGTGTAGATTAGGTACAGGATTGGTCCGAGTACACTACCCTGAGGTACACCAGCTTTTATTGATTCTGTATCAGATGATTCGTTCTGCACTCTGACTCTAAAATATCTGTTCGATAAGTAGGACTCCAGTAAAGATGACAGTTCTTGTGGAAGACATTGGTTTATTTTGTAGATCAAACCGTGGTGCCAAACTTTGTCGAAAGCTTTTTCGATGTCAATAAATATGGCAGAGCAGTATTTTTTATTCTGCAATGCCATATGTATGTCGTTTATGACCCTATGACCTTGGTGGATTGTCGAGTGTTGAGGTCTAAAACCAAACTGGTGGTCGGGAATTATTGTAAGCTTTTCGTTTATTCTGCTTAGGATTATTTTCTCCATTATTTTTGAAAGTATTGGCATTAGGCTGATTGGTCTGTACGATGTAGCTTCAGTAGGCGATTTCCCTGGTTTCAGGATCATAATAATTTCAGAGATTTTAAAACATTTTGGCCAATATGTTGTTCTAAGGATTGCATTAAATATGTATGTCAAGAGCACTATGCTTTTCTTGGACAGTTCTTTGATCATCCTGCCTTTTATTTTATCCACGCCAGCGCTTTTTTTGTTTTTAGTAAGCATTATATATTTTTTAACTTCTTTGGGAGTAGTTTTCATTATCGCATTTTTATTTTTGTTATCTATCATGAGTGCGTCGTTAGCTTCTTGGTCGGTTTGGTTACCAGCAGTAGAAAAAACAGTTTTTAAATAGTTCGCGAATAATGCCGCTTTCTCTTTGTTGCTTTTTGCCCATTCGCTTGCGCTGTCCATTCTTATAGGTGCATTATGGAATGTTTGATGTCTAGTGGACTTAGTGGGTTTCCATATTGTTTTGTCGTATCTGCTTAAGTTTGAAATATATTGCGTAATCTCACTGTCCCCTAGATCTTTTAGTTTCTTTTTGAGGGAATTTGTCAGGTTGTTGAAGATTGTTTTATCCTTAGGATTTTGCGTGTTTTGCACTTTTTTTCTTGCTTTACGTTTTAGTTTTATTAGGCGTTTTATTTCTAGGGGGATATCATAGTTAGTTTTATTTTGTTCGTGTTTTGTGGGGGTAGCTTTTGTAACTGCATCTTGCAATGTAGTTATGAACGCATTTAGGCTATTGTCAATATCCTCTGCAGTTTTTAGTCGTATTTTGTGGTTTATGTTTGAATCAATTTCAGTTTTAAATGTATCCCAATCCGTCTTACAGTTATATAGGTTGTTATTTATTTGCTTATTTAATATACGTGAACTCAATGTTAAGATTATTGGTGTATGATCCGAGGAGAGGTCTAAGTTATTTTCAATCGTCATATATTTAGGCGAAATACCACTCGTTATGAAAAAGTCTAGCAGGTCAGGTGTTTTTTGTTTGTCTGTAGGCCAGTATGTAGGACTTCCTGTTGACATAAAAGAGTAATTGTTTTCCTGGATTAGTGCTGCTAATTCTTTACCTTTTCTTGTGGTTAATCTTGATCCCCAGAGCGTGTTTTTAGAATTGAAGTCTCCACCCACGATGAATTTTGTACCTAAGGTTCTGAAAAATTTTTCATAATCTTCACGTTTAAGATTATACCTAGGGGGACAATAAATTGCAGAAACTGTTAAATCAGTTGCATGTGTGAAACCCTTAACTTTTATGGTGGTTGCTTGTATTTCGTTATGTTGAAATTTTAGTAATTCGTAGTGCTCGATCGAAGATTTTATCAGTATACCTGTACCAGCGTGAGCAGTTTGGTCTGGATGATTGGTGAAATAAAAGTTATAAGACGGAATTCTGAAGAATAAAGAATCAGTCAGGTGAGTTTCACTTATTAACAGAATATCGATCATTTGTAGATGTAGGAAAGTTTTTAATTCATTTTGATGGTTTAGAACAGGGGTCGGCAACCTTTTAACTGTGGTGTGCCAAGCCACTGTACCAATATGATTCAGAGTGCCGCCTTAATTCTGAACAAGGACGTAGCGTGCATTGGCGGGCCCCGTATCAAAATTTTTTTGGGGATAAAGTTTCTGCTTCTATGAACAATAATGATCTGAGTACTGTTTGTGTATCATAGAAGTATTTAACTTCCTGAAAGAAATGTTTAAATTTTTTTGCCAGAAAATGTTTGTTTACAACGATAGGCTGAGCCGATTTCTCGAAATTAGGAGAAGAGTGCTAAAATTTTCGCCCTCGTTTCAAAATCAAGAACTGTTCGGATTATATCCCCCGGACCTCTTTTTCTTTTAAAAAATCAAAAAATTTGGAATAAATCTAAATTCTTATTGATTGTGTCGATTATTTACACATATCGGGAAATACAAGCAAAGTTTCCTAAGACTTACAACTAATTAGCTAATTTTGTATCAGTTTTATTTTTGAAAAACTTTTTTCAGCATTTGCGGTTGAAACTGGGTAAATTGTATGCAAAAATTACTTCGGGAAAATTTTAAGCAAAAGTATTGAATTTTGACAGCGATATAATAAATATTGAATTTCATATTTTAGACATATTTTTCGAGTGTTTACAATTGGTTATAAAAATTAACAGAGATGATCTTACTGTATTTAGACGAAAGTTTCATGAAGACAGGTGTTTTTGCTAAATTACTCAAGTTGTAATTATTCGAACATACTAATTGAGTCGAAGTCTCTGATCTTTGTTTAATTTCAGAAATTAATATGTATATTTAGCAATAGTATATGTTGAGTTTGAAACAAGATTACGGGTTGCTATACTTTGCCTTTTGTTTTTGAAAACAGTCGTTTACGCTCCATTCCTTTGATAATTTTTCGAGACATTTAATTTTTTAATTTGCACAAAATGACTTAATAAAATGCTAGTTTTCTATTCTATCGCAATCGCAACTCTCTTTATATTTTTACATTTTACACGCTCATGTTTTATTCGAAATTAAATTTAGTTGCAAGGAAGTTTTCATGATTATTTTAACTTTTATTATTTGTAAAATAAGATAAAAATTCGTAAGATTCTATTTATATTTGGGCAGGTTGGGCCCCCATGGCCCGGAAAAATACACTTTAAAACAATAATTTTACATTTCTCTTAATGAAATTAAATTTCACTGAACAAATTTTTCACGATTAATTCGCTTTTTGTGAAATATTTTTTTTATTATTAATATTTGCTTACGGACGTTGGGGGCCCCCCTGGCTTGGGGCTGATATGGCTGATACGGCGGTAGTTACGCCCCTGATTCTGAAATATATAATTAGGTTCTAGGAAAGATGAATTAAAACCAAATTTATCTTTTAAACATATTTATTAACAAATAACCTACAATTCTAACATAAACTAAACAATTTTAATGTGAACCTTGTCCCTGTACATTTTTGCTTAACAATTCAATATTCGGGATATAATTTGTTACTTTTAATTTCACACATGATTCTGAATGTTCAGTTGTTAAACGACTTCTTTGTGAACTCAAAATATTTTTCATGTGTGAAAAAATTTGTTCACAAAGATATGTGGAACCAAAAGCTGAAACAAATAAATAAATCTTTCCGGCAATGACATCCAACAATTTAATATGACCGTAGATTTTTCTATAGAGTCATCTTCTAGATTTTTTCGTAGTTCTTTAAATTTTGTTTTCCATAATTCTGACGATGTTAGTTCGATAATTTCCATTTCGAAATTATCAACATTCATCCACTCGAAAATTGGACAATCGAACGGTATTGTTGATGAATCTAAATCTGGCTGTATGAGGAAGGAAAATATAGGCACATAAGCTTCAAAATCTTTGCATCTTTTGCAAAATTCATCTTTAAGTGCTTCAACGTAGGTTTTGAGTTCATTGTTGTTTACGGTCGATTCATTTGCAAGCTGTGGACGCAAATGCTGTCCAATATTCAAATAATTCGAGCACCGTTTGGCGCTTTCCTTGCAATTTCAAGTTTAGTTCATTTAGATGATTTGTTACATCGGTCAGAAACATTAATTTGCCTAACCATTCTTCATCGTTCAATTCGGGGAAATGTTGTTCCTTTTCGTTAAGAAAAACTTTGATGGGTTCCAGACATGACACAAACTTATTTAAGACATTGCCTCGACTAAGCCAACGAACATGGCTGTATGAGGGAAGGTCAACATATTCACTTTCCATTTCTTCTACAAGAGATTTAAATTGTCTGTGTGTTAGTGAAGAGCGAGACACTATAAAATTAACTATTTTAACAACAGTGTTCATTACAGGAATTAAGCGCTGTGACGAAATTTTGGCAACTAAACTTTCCTGGTGTATTATACAATGGAAGTTCAATATTTTATGTCCAATATGATTTTCAAGAAGTTTGACAAATCCTCTATCTTTGCCAATCATTGCAGCTGCGCCGTCAGTAGTTACAGAAAATATTTTTTTGACATTAATGTTCTTGCTGTCAAAATAACTTATGAATGAAGAAAGAATATCCTCCCCCTTAGTTGTCCCAGACAGAGGAATCAAAGTACACAATTCTTCATAAACTTGATCTTTATCACAATACCGTGCAAATACTGCAAGCCGCGCAATATCATTTACGTCGGTACTTTCATCAACAGCAACACTAAATGAAACAGCTTCTTGTAATCCAGCATTCTGTTTTGTTGTTACATTGTCTGCCATTTCAGTTATTCTTCTTTCAATTGTTCGCGCAGAAGCCGGTATTTCTTGAATTCGGGATAATATGGTTTGTTGGTTAGGTAAATCGCTAAACAACTTTTCAGCACTTTTTATAAAAAATTCCTTTATATATTCTCCATCTGTAAAGGGTTTGCCTTTGGCAGCTATGCAATGAGCAATTGCGAAGCTGCATTCTGTCGCTTTAGCCTTCGTTCCAGTCATTCCACAAAAAAAAGTTATTTGTTTCTTATAACAAGAAACAGCTTTCTTTATAGTTTCACATTTCTCATCGTTGCTATTAAATGTGGACTGATGTTTGGTTTGGAAATGTCTTTGTACACTTGACGTGCGGCATACTACACTTTCGCGGCATATCGCACATACAGCACGATCCTTTTGTTGTATAAATCCATATTCATTCGTCCAACAGTCTTGAAAACCGCGAACATCTAATTTTTGTTTCTTACTCTCCATTTGATTAAATACGAATGAATTATAACAAATATAAAATCAATAAGATACAAGTCTTCACAAAAAAGTAAGAACGAAAAGTAGCGACCAAACGAAATGCAAGTTTAACTGCGCAAGTTTAAGCCCACCGCACAAGCACACAAGCAAATGGTGCCAAATGGTGCGCAGCACTCGCAGTTGATAAACGAGAAAGAGGGGGGCGAGTGATACTCCAACATTCAGCTTCGTGAAGGCCGCTTCGATAACTACTCGGCACTGCACATGTTTCATCCCTTTTACTCCGAATGCGGTCTCAATCAACCTTCGCGCAGATTTCATGAAATTAGCGAACCACATTATAATCAAACTTTCTCTCTTATTTTCAACATTTTCTCTTATTTAAAAATCACTTCGTCTCGATATATTTGCGATTTTCCTAATTCCTTTGTAGCGTGCCATTCAGAATCCCTTCGCGTGCCAAGCCTGGCACGCGTGCCGTAGGTTGCCGATGCCTGGTTTAGAATACCGTTGGCATTCCATTCGGCAATGCGTAACAGGTTAATCATTTTTTAGCTAGTAAGGTAAGCATGTTGAGGATCATATTGTTCTGCTCCATAAGTTGTTTGAACATATCTTTGAATGTACTTAAAAATTCATGTAGTGTTGATCCTATTTCTGTTGCATTGTTTCCGCCGTTGTTTTGATTTTTCAGAATTTCGGAATAAGTCATGTGGTTCGAAACATTAGTATGATTTGATCGTGGTCTTGTATTGATTTCTTGAAAGCGTTTTGAAATGTTTTGTATTGGTGTGGCACTAGTTTTGTTATGTAAGGTATTATACATAGTGCGGTAGCTGGTGCATCCTCTATAGTTTGCCGGGTGTGGGCCTCCGCACAAAGCGCATGTGGCTGGAGTGCTTTTTAATTTTTTACATTTTGAAGTATCATGGTCGCCGCCGCATTTGACGCAGACAAATGGTCTGTTGCAATAGGATTTACAGTGTCCATATAATTGGCACCTTGTACACTGTATAATACCAAATCTTTTTCTGGGAGATTCCACTGTTACAATTTGATTTAAAATTTTGTTCAGTTTATAAATTGTGGTGTTATTCTCTGAAGGCTCCAAATCGACGAAAAACATGTTTAATGGGTATTTAGTCTTGTGTTGCAAGATATTGACAATGTTTCTCACTTTGTAGTTTAGTTTTTCTAGCGCTGTTTTAATTTCGTTAGTATCGGTTGTGTGGTGAATATTTTTTTATAACTACTCTGTAGGCTCTCTCTTGTTTAATTTGGTAGGTATGATACACTACGCGTTTTGACTTAAAAAATTGTATGAGCAATTTATATTGCTCGGGTGTTTCGACGTTTATTTTCACTATATCGTCGTGCAATGATTTTGTTGTGTACTGCTCCCTGTTTATTATTGTGTTGATTTCGCCTGTCATGTCAGCGATATCGTCTACGTCATAGACGAAAATGGGAGGTGGCCTTTGAACCGTATTCCTGTTATCAGCTTGCGAGGTCGAAGGGCCTGTGTTGCTATTGTGTTATCGCTTGGGTCGCCGGCTTACCTGTTGCGAGAACATTAAACCGGTTTGATGTTTTTATAATGCTGACGTTTTCGATAGGCCTGTTGAAGTTCTTCGACGTTTGTTAGTTTTGATTGTCTGCAGCTTACTGCTTGATTAATTTGTTCTGTTTCCATGTGATAATTTCAGTTACGGGTGATTGTGATTAGTGTGTGTTATGTTGATTAATTAAATGGTTTGCACGTATGCACTATTTGTTTGCGAGTGTGTTTAACATGTGATTAACAGTTTCGGATGATTGGTGATTAGTGTTGTTATGTTGATAATTAAAGATTTGCACGTATGCACTATTGTTTGCGTTTTTTTGCCGGTGTTTAACATGTGATTAACAGTTTCAGGTGATTGGTAATTAATGTTGTTATGTTGATTAATTAAATGTTTTGCACGTATGCACTATCTGTTTGCGAGGGTTTGAACATGTGATTAAACTGTTTCAGGTGATTGTAATTCATATTGTTATGTTGATTAATTAAATGGTTTGGCGCGTATGCACTATATTGTTTGGAGGTGTCATCTCAGTATTCAATTGATTGTACAATTGGAATAGTTGAACTATTTTCTTCGCTGTTCTGCATGATTATTTAGTAACACTGAGATTATACTGTTTATTATTTTTTTTTATTCACTGCACTATTTCTTTTTATTATATGCCCCCTAAAAGGGGGGCTTAGTTTCACTACTGTGTAGTTTGGATGGATTGAGTATAATTTTTATTTACACTGCTCACTAATTTTGTTATGATGGATAAATATTATTTTATTTTATTGAAGCACTGATCCGAACAGTACGGCTGCTCGAGGTAAACTGTGTTTTTTAAATTTAAATCAATTTTGTTCTAAAAAATACTGCTTATTTTTTAGCGATATTAAAACAATTAAAAAATGTAAATGCGAGTGGAATGTTTCAAAATATCAATAGCCATGTTCCAGAAATATTTATATATTTTTTGGAGCAAGTAAAATAAAGTAAGTAAATTTAATAATTCGACGATTCAAAGTGGGTTATTTATAATAATTGTAATGTTATATTCTATCGTATAAGGGCTGTTGTTCGGCTTAGGTTTCTTACATCTAGATTGCAATTAGAATTAACGTTTTTTATCGACATTTTGGATCAAATATCTTATACAGATTCATTCGTCTTTTAGTAATGACATACTGTAGCATATAATGATATAAATTGGCGGAGACACTTCATCTTCTATCTCATATGTTGCCATTAGATATTGACACAGTTATTAAAAATTATGAATTTGGATTGTCATCATTGATTCATGTATACTTAATTATTAACGTTTCATCTAATTTGAATGATTCAAAAACATTCGATTCATATAAATAAGGAGAAGTGCTGTTTAATTTTTGGCAAAGCCGTTTCGAAGATACGAGGCAAAAAGTGCCAAAATAGTGATTCAGTTTTGAAGAGAATGGAGCGATAAGAAAACGATTTCAATAATTTAAAAAACATTTTTACTTATATTGACAAAATGAACAACTGATTAATTTTGAGGAATGTGAAAAAAGTGAAGAAAATGGCATTTGGCGGTGAAAAATGATCATTAGACATATCGATGCTTTTCTGACGCAACCTCGTAACTCGATTTTTGACGATTTTGAGTTTTAATCGGAAAATGAATCACTAAATATAGACGCATAGATCTGTGAAGTTTTGTAAAAAAAAATCAACCGAACGTTTTTTATTGAGAAGAATACAATCACGTATCTCAATTCAAAAAATGTGCCATGCGCAACCTCGTATCTCAGTATCTAATACATGGTGGCGTATATAAACAAGTTTCGCTGTCAGCAATGTTGTTTAGAGTTCAATCTTTCTAATAAATTATTATTCAATTAAGTTAATTGTTTTAAAACTTAATGACCGATAGTTATAAATACATTTATTATTTACTTACCGCAAGTTATAGTAATTTTCCTAAAATTGTAATTTACATATAGTTAATAAACCTTTTTACATATTTAACGTTTCAGAGGTTTTTGAATATATTGACATACCTTAAAGAAATGGATGTATGTGTTTGTGTGTGTGTGTGTGTGGATACAATTTTCTCTGTCCACGTTTTCGGGAGCACGGATCAACCGATTTAAACATTCAAAAAGCAATCGTTTCCTATTGAGAAAACAGAGCATCCGATTTGAATTATTTAAAAACATTCAATTTGTATTGATTACGTGGTGATTAGTTTCTGGAAAAGACAGGCCCAGTCGTTTCAAAGCTTCCGATTCGAATGATTCAAAAAACATTTGCAGTATAAAGAATCGATTAGTTTAGGAAAGCATTTTTTTTTTGTTCATTTTTTTTTAATTTACAATTATTTCAATTTATTACATTATGAAAAATGATTCGGATTTTAATTTTAATGCTAGCTAAAATTCTAAAACTCTCTTATATACTTCAAGTAATAAATTTAAATTTGCAAATTATTTTATATAATTCTTATAAATATGAGATATGTTCTTTTATACTTTTATTTACTTTTTTGTATACATATATAA